>NC_056741.1:1716974402-1717019402 GCF_019279795.1 Protopterus annectens | reverse complement strand
GAACTGAACAGCTACTAACCTACAATCCTAGATGAGGTGTTAGATTAGCCACACATACATTATTTTCCTAGAGAATATAGGAAGGATAATAGTAACAAGGGTATACAGCACTCTGTTTCAAAAAGTATCTTCAACAGAGAGCAGGTATGGTTGCATATAATTCACCAGGAGTAAACATTAGGGAGTAACTACAAAAGTAACCTGTGGAGGAGAGGAAGAATCAAATAATTACACCAAGCTTCATGAATAATTAATACAATAAAGGTAATGACATTTGTTTAGATCACAGCACTTACAGAGTCTAGTTCCTGCAGTTCATATAATACAAGGCACGTTCTAGAGTAATGTTAATATTAAATGGAAGACATTAGGGCTTAAGATGGCTCAAGACAATATACTGAACTGATATGGCCAACAAAAATGCACGCTGCATAATGGAACTAGCAAGAGATATACTGGCAGCAAATGGCTTCTGGTACAAAACTGATGGCACTTTTAAGCGACACGTTTACACAACACTATCACAATGCATTTGTCAAGAAAGTGTCAAATCAATTGTTAAAATGTGTATAACTTGTAAATAACAAACCCTGTTAATATTTAAATTATCTGCCTTTCAATTAAGACTCTCTGGTGCAGCAATCATAGGGATTCATAACTGCACTCTCAGTAAAAACATGACCTAAGAACAGTTTAAGGAACATACATCTTTGCTGTCCAAAATAACTAAAGAAAAATAATCAGTATAACTAAAAGAATGACAACAATAACAACATTAGCAAGTGTAAAAATCAACAACTTAGTCACAAGTTGCTGGGGACAATACGAATGTGGTCTTGTAGCATGCAAAGAAACAGAACTAGAAGATGTGGAGCTTCAGTTTATTTTTAATCCAGTGCTAATAATCCATTAATATTTCCTAAATATTTCACATTTTAATAATTATGTGTGGAATGTAACACTAAGCAAAATATTTTTTTTAAATGACTGTTCCTGTATTGCAGATCTAGTTTGTATCTTGCATATTTGCAGAAACTATTGAGAGATGTGCACTAGTCTATGAAAGAAACCACTATCCTGTTATATGAAATATTAAACTGTACTCTGCTGGTACCTTAACTTTAAAACAAACATAACAAAATATGTTGTGGTGGTGAAGGCTGAGATTTAAGAATTAGGCAAATTTGAAAATGTTGCATCACTATTCAGGTAGAAGAATGAAGTATATAAATGGATATGCCAAGAAAATATATTGCATAGTTTATTGCATGTAACCTACTTGTAAGAAAATACACAATATATTTTTCTTAGCATTTGTTTCTGCATTTTGCATCAAATTACTAAAACAGACACATTAATGCATCAAGAATAATCTGCTGAAATCTTATTGCAATGCTAAAAGTGATATAATTATTTAGACAAAATCCATGAGATATGAAACAAGACTCTTTTTTCAACAGTGTTCATAAGTAAACAGCAAAGCAATGTAAATAATCAGAGCACTGCTTATAAGATGCTACTTTCATCATGAGAGGACACATTATAAAGTATTAGTAAATGACACAGAAATGGAAAAATACATTTTGCATCGCTGAATGTATTCACATGCTTTAGTATGATATTTATTTAGTTTACAGTCCACTGGCTATGGTTTTCTTGTCTGTGCACCATTACTTATATTGTTTGAAGCACTTTGCCTAACAATTTACTATGATTTATGTGCAACCTTTACAGATGGTAGAATGAGAAAGCTGACATTACCTACCAGCTGTTATTGATCCAAATTATTGCCATTTACTGCCTCTTAATGGCTAGATGTCATTTTCTCTTGATTATTTCCATATCTAATGCAGGCACTATTTTCTAAAAATACCTGACACTTAAAATATCTTATATTGCTAAAATAAATTTAGGAATGTTTTAAAGTGCATTGTCTGAGTCGGTATGGTAATTGAGAGGAACCAGTGGTAATTCATGAATTATTCTTCACCTTGGGTGTTAGACAATCTGCCTCTGTTAAAACAAAGCATCATAATGACTTTCATCCTCCTCTGTTACTTAGTACAATCTCAGATATTATCATAACATCGTCTTTATGCCAGGACTCTGCCCTGTCCTGTTCTCTCTCCTCATTTCCTTCATTTGTGTCTCTTCCTATCTCTCTCTCTCTCTCTCTCTATATATATATATATATATATATATATATATAAGGGTTTCCTGAATTTAATCAAAAGACCCAAGCATCAACGTTCAAAACATTAACTATAAAATGTTAACATTTTACTATGCATGCTTCAAGCAGTAACCTAGGCACATGCAACATTAAAACTACAACTACTATCTTTTACAAGGGTGCAAGTCCCCTGAAAACCTCATATGGGTGTTAAATTTCCACAACCCCTGCTATGTGTATATAATAACTGAGATCACATACTATCATGAAAGAGCATATTCCCAAGTACTGAGAACTGTGCAGCCTCACACACCTGTCAACCATCTGTTTAGCCAACCAAATTTTGGTGACTAAACAGATGTTGACCAACTATAGCTTTGATCATATTCATGTCTCCTATACACACACACACACACACACATATATATGGTTTACTATCAAATGGGCGATCGGACTTTGTGTGATGTACATTAGTCCAAAATGACCCATTTGATAGTAACGAAAGAAAGAATGGTGAAATGTAGAAGTGTACAACAGCATAATGCATTCACTGTTGTGACTTTCTACATTTTTATGCAGATCGCACTATAGTGGGGGTCAGGAAATGTACCCTTTACTCACTGTAGTGAGTTCTCAGAGTTTGTATATATAAGTAGCGGGGTGTGCAGGGGGGGGCTTGCCCCCTGCAAACACGTTGTTTACTCTGTGTTGGACAGTGATTCCATTTGCGGAAGTGTGGTGAATGTTCGAATTGTGTCAAATTCAAACATTCACCACTTCTACATTTGACTTTTTTGTTGTTCGCTGACATTTTTCATTTCTATGGTTCATAGAAATGATAGATAGAAGTGCAATTGAGAAAATTATAGTAAACCTATATATATATATATATATATATATATATATAAATATATATATATATACACACACACACACACACACACACACACACACATATATATATATATATATATATATATATATATATATATATATATATATATATAGACCTTTCCAGCAGCCAAGTCAGAGTGAGACTAATAGGAGAATAATCTGCCTCTAGCAATATAAATTAGTTACTGTCAATAAGGAAGACAAATTCATGATCTTTGGGGTGTTGGAGGTACTCTGGGGAAGGAGTCTCCAGAGAGACATGGGTGAAGAGAGATGGCAGCTTACAGGCTTAAAAGCATCTCAAGAACAATTGAAGCTGTTTTTGAGATGCTTTTCTGAGAGAAGAGCTGAAGTTGTGTTTAGAAAGTGCTTGTCTTGACAAAAGGCGAATTAAGTTACTTGCCTGTATAAGAAAGCCTGTTGAAATACTGAGACTTGAAATACTAAATTTCTTTGGAAATCATTTGGAGAGTATATTGAACTACTGAAGGGAAGTCTGAAAGTTTTATCAGTACTGACCAGTTATTATGAGTTTTCCCCATAAGAAAACATTTGATTTTTTAATGATATTCAACACATGTAAGAAAGCATATTTTCAGTTTCTTTCTGAATATATTTTTATGGAGCAACTGCAAATCTGCCTCCGGTGATGGTATCTTTAATCATAATCTTAATGAAAATCACACACTGATGCTTTTCAACACAAAGAAATACTTTTTTTTCATAAATTGTGACTTGAAATGCTATCTGAAAGCCAAGTCACTCTTGAGTGAATCATGTCTTCCATGCCCATTCGCTGAAATGCAGGTGTGTGTGAATGAATGCTACTTTGTGAAAGGTTAACTGCTGACCTGTAAAACTGGAACGAGTTATCTTTTTTATCTCTTCTCCTGCACTACTGACTTGTCTAAACATGTGTTTTGTGCAAAAGATAAAAATCCTGGACCTATATAAGGCTTGCTAAGTCCACAGAGTGGAACTGATGGAAGGTTGGTATAATGGTTAAGGTGTTTACCATACAGACATAAGGTGCAGGGTTTGCTTCTCACATAGGACAACTGGCTAGGCTTAAAATGGCCCACAAGGGCAGTCAGCCTACTACTAACCTATGAACTGTATATGGTATCCATTAGAGAATTTTCAGTGCCTTGAAAAGGGTTATTTCATGTAAGAACTATGTGTTGTATAACCACCTATATTTCTGTTATTATAGTCTACTAAAACAAAATTGAAAAGCATGGGGACTGTAGTGGATTACTTGTTTGGGGTTTGCATTGTTCTAAAATTGAAAAGCTAATGTGGACTTTATACATTTCTTCAAGAGTAAATTAGATTCACAGACTAACACCTGACTAGCTTAAAAATGAGTGAGAGAGAGCGGGAAGTTGTACTCTGGAGCATTTCTTAGCCTGAAAGAACAAATCACTTTGATAAACAGCTAACCTGCTGCCTTGTTGAGATACAGTTTATACTGAACTCATCAAGAAATATGGTTTCTTTCCTGGGATAATTTTTAAAATGAATGTGAATTTGTTGCAATTTGTTGGAGGGAGATGATAATGTAATGCATGGGTAAGGTTTTATCAGTTTTTGTATTAGAGCAAGATGGCAAGCCATTGAGGATCAAGTCCATTAGTTGATTAGTTTAGACCCTTGATAGTTATGCTTAATGTCTTCTTAAACAGAAGGAGGAGTGTCACCTTCAGCCCTGTGGCCTTGTCTTGCACTGGATGGGTGTTTATAGCTTTTGAATTCAAATATTGAATATTGTCTGCCCGTGTTCAGCCAAGGTTCAGTGACTGCAAGTATATTATTTGATTTATGGGTTAAAAGGAATGGCTGGATGTCTATTTAAGATGCTACCTGCATTAACTTGACCAAGTCTCTGAATGAATTATTTTACTTGTAGATTTCAGAGGACTGTGGATTAATGGTATGTGTTGCATGTAAAACTGTAGGAATGTATTGAGTGATAGTGAGGACATGCACCTAATGGAGTGTTGTCATGGGAGGTAGTGGAAGACAGCTAAAGGGGTTCAGACTGAAGTCAACAGGCAGTATATGGGAATATGAAGAAGAAAGGGAGCACTTGTGTGAAGTGATAAGGAATTTTGTACTAGGGAATGGTGTTGACACGTCAAAGATTTGGGTGACCTGTGGACTATGATAATTTGTTAAGGGAGAACAGAAGCAAAAATACAAGTTGTACATAGGTATGAAAGAGACATGTCCTTATCATTAAAAGGATTGGCTTGGTCATGGAACATAAATTGAAGGAATGAGTCATCATAATATTGGTAGTGGAGAGGATGTAGGAAAAGAGAACTTTAAAGAATGTATATGAAGCAGGTTTGGCTGAAGACACTGTGGATGTAAGTTTACTATCACATTAGGAAGTATGATGGTGGAAGGGATTAAGGAATGATCTATAACTATTAGTAACTGGATAGAAAATATGGTTGTGAATTGAAGGAAGGCAGGGAGGAAATTCAGTCATCTATTTATAGTATAAATATGCTAGCTGAAGTTCAGAAAGTGGATTGCTATGAAGTCAGGAGTAGTGAATCAGTCATGTTATAATTCTCTGATATCACAATGAGGTTATTTGTGATGAGAAAATGATAGTGGAGAAGTTTGACAATGATCAGTTGTGGTATAGCTATGCTAGAGGTTGTTTAGGAGATTTCTAAGCAATCAGGAGTCAATTATAGCTAGCATTAGAAATCTATGGTAGGACTAAAGGGCAGTTTGTGGTGGGATAGATAGGTTCATAGGTTCATAGGGAGGTACTAGGCTATTCGCCCAAGGGCCTACAAAAGCCTAACCAACAAGTTTCCCTGGCTTACACCACCCAATAAAGTTATTTTCCTGTGCCCCTGTCGAGCAGAGCCACAGAAGTGATCCCCGGAGTGCATTTCCTATTTCCCATCCACTCATCAAGACTTTTCTTGAAGAGTGCTAATGAGGAACTTTGTTTGACATAGATGGGTAGCTTGTTCCTTAGTATGAGAAATCTCTGGGACTGAAATCTATCCCTCCAGCATGTCCTGTTTATTGTGGTGACAAGGTTTAGGTCCCTAGAGCATGTAGCTCAGAGGGATTGGGATTTCTTTAGGTGTAGCATGTCCAACAGCTCTGGGTTTGACATAGCTTTATATGTTAGGCAGAGATCATCTCAGAGCAGGTGATATGCTATGGAGTAAAGCTAGAGTTTTTTGAGACGGTCAGTGTAGGGCATCTGTTTGAGGTCAGTAATCCTCTTTGCGGGGTACTTCTGCGGCCTTTCCAGCTGCTGCAGATGTCTTGTGGGGTACATTCCAGTAGGGGCATTGTACTCTATAAGCTTATCTTTGAGCTTATCTTTGAGTTCACAGCACAATTTGGAAATACAAAATGAATAAGGCTGCACTAAAAGAGAGACAGAGAGTGCAGCTTTAGGGAAGTTGGATGTTAGAAGAAAAAAATGTGTGGTTATAACACAATGAAAGAAATGACTTCTTTAATAAGTGAGATAGATTACAAGCATAGCCAAAGTCAAAATTGCAAAAAAAAAAATATTTTGCAAATACAATTCAAAAAGAGCACTACATCCTAAATGTGGTTTTAAAGAGTTAGTGGCAATAAAAGCAAACATTTATGTAGTAGAAAAAAAATAATCCACACTTTTGAGTTATAATACATGGAAGCAATGTGAACTGGTAATGACCACACTTTTAACTTATGGAAAAAGAAGAGGAATTTGAGAAAAATGTGAGGCAATAGAAAGGGATATAAGCATGATAGAAAATGTTATTTATGGAATGCAGAGACTACAAGTTAACCTGTTAACTATGCACTTTTTTCCATGTGTAGCCAGCATAAAGCAAAATTAGAATTGTAAACACAGATGTCTGCTTATCTAACAGATGCATAGATTGATTTGTGTACTTATTTATATGATCTAGTAAAAGACTTCATGCAAAATGTTTAAAAATGAAAAAGCTATAAGAAGTGTCAAGTCCAAAGAAGTCATAGAATTGAAGGGAAAACAGTATCTGTCATTAGGGATTCAAACTCATGATGTCCAGTATTCCATGGTGACTTCAGTGAAATAACAAGAAGCTATGGACAGACTGGTGTTAAATTTTCACTTAATAGCTTTTTCTTTCAGCTGGTAATCCCTTAGCATGTTTATTAAAATGCATTGATCACTTTCTCAGGCAAGTGTAAGTAAGAAACCCTCTTAGCTGAGTATAACCTCCCTATCATTCAATGCAAAATGATGCAGTTTTTGATGCAAAACGTGTTGTTTTTGTATTTTATTTTGTTGATAAGAACAGTACCCTGAAATGTATCTTAGACATGAAAACCATGTTGTCATGAAAGACTGAACCCACAATGCATCAACAGACACATTATTGTATAGATGACTGTATTTCTATAATAAGCACATTAGCAGAAAGTTCCTACGTCTTAGAAAGTTATCATTTAGATCTTGCAGGTGGAACACTTCACACAGAAAAAGAACACATGATAATGTAATACTGAAACCACAATGCAAGTAAGAAAACATTCTTCAAAAGGAGTCAATGCTTCTTACCCATTATGCTATGCACTTGTATGTAAATTATAGTTCAATAACTACCATTATATTATTTTTCATGTGGCTATAGTAAAACATTAGATTAACAATAAAACTAAAAAATAAACAAACCACTTGTTCATTTTTTTGTTAAATGACTGTCAACATTAAAATAAGGAGTATAAATTTAGTTTGCCAAGCAGACACATTTGTACATATACACCTGCTCGGTAATTTGTATGAAGCATACCATGAGTTAAGCTAGATAGTGGCAGTGTGAAAAGGTAGTGGGCATGGATAAGGGATGTGAGGTAGGAAAGGACAGGAATTTTGAGAGTAAGTGGAAGGGGCACTATATAGGTCATTGTATGATGGATATCTGATCTCCTTGGTGTAGGTGTTTGAATGCATAAGCGTCATTTACCTATGCACAACTGACCATAGGGAGAATAGTGGCTTGTGTTTTTTTTCATTATGAGGTAAATATGGGATTTTAGGAATCATAGTAAGTAAACATTTATTCTTGTTACTGTTTTTTAAGTTTTTGCTACCTTCATTAAGCAAGCTGGAATAGGGTGGGGGTTGATGTTTGGCTAGATAGTGAATAGTTATTGCAAGAGAATTTTCTTTTTGGGTGTTATTTTAAGCTTTCATCTGATGTTCTCTGTGGCTCATTTGATTAATGGGAGAGTGTTTTTCTTTGGTAATTTATGTAATTATTTTGTAAGGGTTAATTTGATGAGAATAGGACTATTTATGTTTTAGTAGCAGCTGTGGGTCATTTTAGCATTGTGCATGGCGAGTGGGTGGTCCTGTACTGCTCAGGCCCTTAGGCTGATTTTTAAATAAATTTCATATGCTTTAAGTTCTTTCAGTCATTGCATGATAGAATCATTGGTGGGGCTTGGGCAATATGACTGTGAATTTGCATGGAGCTATAAGATGTAGGGTTGCAGTAGGTTGCTTGAACAACTGAAACAGGAATGTATGCTGATTGGCGGGGGGGGGGGCTAGCAGAATAGCTGCTTGTTTCTTTTGCTGGCTTTTCTTGTTTGTTGAGGCTAATAAGGGGGTTGTGAATTACAAAAAAAAAGAAAAAAAAATCCCCTAATGTAACATATAATAAAATATTGTGTGAAAACATATTGAAGAAGTTATTTGCTTGCTAGTGGATCAGGTTTCAGTAGGTGTTTGTAGTGAATTGCAACTTTGGCTATGGGAGGAACTGTAAATTTAGACCAATAGGTTATTCTTGCACAGATGCAATAGCTTAATAGATAGCACATGTGCTTTTTGTGCAGAAGGCTGTGGGTCCTGTTCACACAGCAAATGGTTGGTTTAATTTTCTGGTGAGGCTTGCTGCATAACAGGCAGCTACTGCAAAATTTTCAGAGTGTGTAGTGGGCTAATGCAGGGGTTTCTTATGTTAAGGGTGCACAGTTCAATACACTTTTTGCTTGATCTCATTTAATGTCTAAGAGGTTAGTGGTTGGAAATGATGGCTGCTTGACATTGGAAATCAATTGTATGCTCAAGTTATGGAATTTGAATGTATATTTCCTTCATTACTTGTCAGTTTTCAGATTATATTCAGTGGTGGTGGTGCTGCGGTAGTGTTGTCGCCTCACAGTATTATGTTGTCCTGTTCGATTCTCAGCTAGAGTGTCTTCTGTGTGGAGACATGCATGAATGGGCATACCTTCATTGAAGGTTGTGCGTCAGAGCTGGCAACTCGGCATGTAAAAATCTACTGCCAATCATTAGCAGACCGGAGTTCCGATGCGGCAACCCCTAACCAGGAAAAGCCAAAAGACACAAACAAACTTGTCCGTTTTTAGATTGTTTGGTCAGTAAATTGAAAGTGTGTTTGTTAGCCTTGTTTAATGTTGATTCACCCTAATTTTGTTTCCTTGTAACCTAGGAGCTGCTGAGAGCAATGGAAGGATGTGCTGGTTGCTGTGGAAATGGACTTACATTGGAGGTAGTCATTTTTATAAGGCACGTTTTTCCATAATAGGTGTTAATTGGAAGGAACTGATAAGACAATGGGGTTTAGGACAAGGAGTTCTAAACAAATGGCTGTTTTAGTGTCAGCTTCATAAAAAAAAAGAAGTTATGTACTTACCATAACATTCAATGTGAGTTGTTCTTCTCACCATCATTATTACTGATGGGTTTGGAGCCAATCCTCAGCTCCTAGTTGGCCAATTTACAAAGCCCGAGGTCTCTAACAGCTTGAGGCCGAAACCCTATCTCACAATGCACCTCTACTTTCCCCAGATCTTGTTTGCTGCCAACTAGCGTAAAACTTACCCCAGATTTCAGGGAATTTATACAGACCACTTGTAAGAGGAAACTCCTCAGGAGAACCAAAACCAAGACAGAACCTCCCGAACTTCCAGACATTGGATTGGGATAGGTGGGGGAGTCATAATAATGAAGGTAAGAAGAACAACTCACATGGAACATTATGGTAAGTACATAACTTCTTTATGTGAAGTTGTTCAATCTCGCCTTCATTCTTACTGATGGTTAGCATCCCCAGCACCACAATCTTGGGTGGCTCACGGGAGAACCTGCTTAAGGACAGCAGACCCACATGAAGCTCTGTGTCTAGAGGCCTTATCTACCTTGTAATTTGATATAAAGGTATCTGGCTTTGACCAGGTGGCAGCGACACAAAAAGAATCAGTAGGTACCCTGGCCAAAAAGGCTACAGAAGTAGAAACCGTTCTGGTAGAATGACCTTTGACTTTGTCATGTAATGCAATGCCTGATTCATGGTAAGTAAAGGATATTCAATCAGAAAGCCATTTAGACAAGGTAGATTTGGATACTGGTGCACCTTTCCTAGAATCCGAGAAGGAGACAAACAGTTGATCAGCCCTTCTGTGTTATTTTTGTCCTGTCCAAATAGAAACAAAGTTGTCTATGGAAGTCAAGTTTATGAAGCATATATTCCAATTGATTTTAAGTGACTGGGAAAGAAAACAGGTAATTCAATCGTTTGATTAATTGTGAATTTGGAACAAATTTTTGGTAAGAATGATGGATTAATTCTGAGGGAAACCCTATCTTTGTGAAATATCAAGTATGGTTGCTTAATAGAAAGGGCTTGTAACTCCGAAATTCTGCGTGCTGATGTAATGGCCACCAAGAAAATGGTCTTCCAAGAAAGATATTTCAGCTCACAAGAAGAGGCAGGTACAAAGGGCTGGAGAATAATCTTAGACAGGACTAGGTTCAAATTCCATGGAGCAGTAGGAGATCTGATCATTGGTTTTAAGTGCATCGTACCCTTCAAAAAAACCTTAGCCAACTTGTTAGGCATAATACCATTTTCAGATTTACCTATATAAAAATTAGAAAGAGCAGCCAATTGCACTCGAATGGTTGCTGCTGCAGCTCCTTCATTGAACAGTTTTGTCAGAAATTCTAAAATATCCGAAATGGAAGTCAGAAAAGGGTCAATGTTATTTTGTTGAGCCCAGATAGAAAACCTTTTCCACTTACTGAGATAAAGTTTCCTGGTTGAATATTTGTGTGAAGACAAGAGAATATGTTAAGCCTCTTCTGAAAATTTTTAAACCTGGCTATTCTGGGAATTGGAGCAGCCAAGCTGTCAGTTTGATGGACTGGAGAGAAGGGTGAAGAGCTCCTGACAAGTGGGTCAACAGATCTGGTACTGGGTCCAGAATCCAAGGCTCCTCCAGTAGGTGAGGCTTCAGAAAGGGGAACCAAATTTGATGAAGGCAATATGTGGCTATTAAGATAAGTGACCTGCCCAGAAAACTGGCTTTCTGTAAAACTTTGGGAATAAGGGGAAATGGAGTGAAGGCATGAAGGAGCCCCGGAGGCCAATCGTGGATGAGTTCATCCCTCGGGGGTTGTCTCTGTTGAGGGATCAGGGCAACGTAGTCGCTGTACTTGGTGTTTGTGGGGGTAGCAAAAAGGTCACAACAAGGCTGGCCCCATCTGCAGAAAATCATTTCTGCTACTTCATTCTTGGGAGACCACTTGTGAGGCAACAGAATAGCTCTGCTGAGTCTGTCCGCTATCACCATGGATTTCCCCGGGATGTGCATTGCTATCAGAAAGCACTGGGTGGACTCTGCCCATTTCCATAATCTTAGAGCCTCTCAACATAGGGGGCAAGATTTGGTTCTGCCTTGTTTGTTTATGTACCAGACTACAGACATGTTGTCTGACTGGATTGCAATTGTGCCTAGAGGAAGAGAGTTTTGAAAGGACTGCAATGCTAAGAGAACCATTCTCATCTCTAGGATGTTTAAGTGCAAATGAACCTCATGAACCTACCATGTACCTTGGGATGTCCGTCCCTGATAATGCCCCCCCCCACATGATCAGGGAGGCGTCCGTGGTCACTGTTGCAACTGGAGCCGGGAGGACAAATGGACGTCCCATGGTCACCATCTCGGACGTTAGTCACCACTGAAGATCATCCTTGCAAGAGTTGGTTATCAGAACTGGGTAATTCATCAGTAAGTCCTGAAATGTCCACTGTACGAATAGCAGCCACTGGAGAATGCGCATGTGAGATCTTGCTAGGGGTATTGCAATAATCGCTGCTGCCATAGTGCCAAAAAACTTGAGAATCTGAGATGCTGGTGCTTTGTGTCTTGACAGGAGATCCACAATTTGTTGCCATAGGGTAAGCACTCTTTCTGGAGGAAGCTTTAGGGACATGCTGACCATGTCTAAGTCTACTCCTATAAACACTGTATGCTTCAATGGCAGTAAAGCAGACTTTTCTGAATTTATCGTAATGCCCAGTTGGAAACAGATCTAAGGCAGTGTCCCTTGCCTGAATAAGTTGATGCCTGGTGGGAGCGATGTGGAGCCAATCGTCCAAATATGGAAACCCATGGATTCTTAAATGTCTCAAGTGAGCCATGACCACTGCCATGCATTTGGTGAACACTCTGGGGGCTGTAGAGAGACCAAAGGACAGGGCCCAATACTGGAAGTGACTGGCTCCCAGCCTGAAGCGCAGATGATCCCTGGATGGCCTGGCCATTTTGATATGGTAGTACGCATCCTGGAGATTTATACAGCTCATCCAATTGTCTCTCCCTAAGAACAGGAGTATGGACTGAAATGTGACCATCTGGAACTTCATCTTTACCACATATTTTTTGAGTCTGCTGAGATCCAAAATAGGTCTCCAGTCCCCTGTCTTCTTTGGCACCAAAAAGAATCTTGAGTAAGTTCTGGATCCTTGCTGGTCTGCTGGGACTGGCTGGATGACTCTTTTTTGCAATAGTTTTTGTACCTCTATGGATGCCACATCCCGTAGACTGGGTGGAATGTCTGAGATTCCTTTTGTTGGCCTAGGTTGTGAAAGAAAAGGGATGAAATATCCTCTGGATATAACGTTTTGTACCCATCGGTCTTCTGAGATTTTTAGCCAGGCACCTAGGTACAAAGACAAATGTCCCCCGACTGCCTTCAGAGCAGGACAGTCGGGCCTCCTTTCAGGAACTGATCCATGTCATCCTGGTTCTGGGGACCCCCTCTGCCGCGTGTGTGTCGTCTTCCACCATTACCTCCTCCTCTGCCCCTGGAGGATGTTTCACTTTGTGAGTTCGGAAAGGCTTCTTGGGTCTTACGGAACCACATTTTCATTCCCCATTGACCTTTAGGATAAGGTCTAGTAGGGGTAGAAAATCGGACTCCCATGGCAGATAGAGTCTTACCATCTTACTCACATCTGGTGAGGATCTCTTTAACTTTTGGTCCAAACAAAGAAGAACCATCAAGGGGGGCATTCACAAATGACGACTTAAAAGGTTCCACAAAAGAACATAAGCACATACAGGAATGTCTTCACAGAGCAATTCTTGCACCCGCTGCCCTACTCATTCCATCAGCTGCATAAGACATGAGGCGCATGGAAGAGTTTATGATGGAATTGAGGGTAGCAAGCTGAGAAGTCACTTTGTCCACCACTGAATTGGCTACTGCACCCTGGAGAGTATCTCCAAGCTCTTTCCAGAGATCTCTCTGAAGCCTTGTGAAGTGAGTTAGATAGTTCAATAACCAAAAGGCAAAGGTCGTAGAACTGAATATGCACTTACCGTATCTGTCCATGATCTCTATTAGGAGGGTGGACAGATGTAGAGGTCCACAACATCTCTTTCTTTGTGGCTGTTGCCACCACAATGGTATCAACAGGTATGGATTTGGATAAGAAGGACTTATCTTGAGGAGCTGAAATGTATTTGTTGGGCCTCCTAAGGACAAGCACCATAGAATCCAGTGACTCCCACGCCCTTCAAGACAAAAGATCCATGAACTCATTGAAGGGCGGAGACACTCAAGAGGTGGAGGGTCGAAACCCGAAAGCCTTCAGGAGCACCAATTCATTCTCAGTAGGGTTCAGAGGCTGCCAGTCACCCTTCTGCTTAAGGATCTCAAGGATATCTCCAAAAGAGATATCCTCAAATGGGGACTTTGGGGACCCTTCCGATTCCTCCAAATCAGTGTCCAACATGATTGATTCCTTGGGGGAATCTAAATGTCTCCTGTTACATAACCTCTTCCAAGGGACCTCCTCAGTGGGAACTTCTGGGGAGGTCTTGGAAGAGCAGGGTTCCCCCAAAGGGGCATCCTGAGATTCCATGTCCCTACACTTACGGTGGATCTGTAGTAATGGAGAAGATTCAGGCATTTTCTGGGAGGAGGTGGCCATATCAGAGGTTGTGGCAGTCCGGCGGGACAAAGCCCTCAAAGGCACTACGGCTGTGATGTGAGGAAGCACCCAGGTATGAAGACACCAAAGATATCTCCTGCACCAGAACCACTGGCTCCGAGCCAGAGGTATGAGCCAAACCCATCTGCGCTGGAGCCCCAAGGGGGAGAGTTGGAACCAACGTATTGGTTCAATCCCCCCCCCCCCGGAACCGACAGGAGAGTGTCAGCTCCCAGATTCCACCGCCGGAGCAGAGGACATCAGGGTTGCTGGTACCGACAGGTCTGAAGAGAGTGTCGGTACCTATGGTTCCACAAATGACTGAATAGCCTCCTCCGGCTCGTATGTCTCAATTCAAGTTGGAGGAGGAGCAAAAACAACAGGAGAGGACTTTGTCGGTTCCGAAGCTGCCGTTAGAATTTTAGCAAGCGCTGGATCCTGTAAAAGTCTCTGTACCACTCGATCCATGTCTAAATCAGACAGTCTAGAAGCCCGAGAGGAAACTACTGATGGAGCCGGTGAACCCAGAATTGGGGATCTCAAGGTAAGAGATACCAGTTCCAAGACTGGGGACCGGCTCCTACCAACTACCTGTACAGTCGATTCCAATGTCAATGGGGCTGAGACAGGAGCTTTCTTGGATGCTTTCGGAACCGAAGAGCTCTTCGTGCCCGAATTTGTCAAAGAAGCTGGTGAAGGAGGTTTTGGTTTTCCCAGAGCAGGATCCAAGTCTGATTGAAATGCAGACTTAATCAATCCACGCTCCATTAATTTATGTTTCCTTTCAGCCAACACTCTAGCGCTGAAACCATGGCAAATGGAGCAAACATCCTGGAGATGGACCACTCCCAAGCAATATACAAATGTGGAGTGGCCATCAGTTATAGACACCTTCTGGTTGCATTTAGGGCATCTCTTAAACCCTGATGTGGCCTTCTCAGACATAATAACAATGATACAGTGCAACATCAGTAAAGAATAACAACAATATAGTGTTAGCAAAGGAAACTAACCCTAACCGGCTACAAGTACAAAAAAAGGCAGCTTACTGTAGCAACCACAGAATAAGCCTAACAGGCTAAATGCAAATAACTGAAACAGCCTAAAAATGGCTAAGAGCCTAACCGGCTAACAAAAAACAATGCAGAAAACTGCAAAAAGTCTAACTAGACTAAAGGATAGGGAAAATAAGGCTAACAGCTGAACACAGAAACAAAAAGGGCCTACGCACAACAAATGAGAAAGATGGTTTTATGACCAAAAAGGGAAGACAATCTGTAAAATGGATAAACTGTCCTAACCACAAGCTTATGTAGACTCTAAATAACTAGTAAATATAGAATTATTTTGAAAATGTTTCCACAAAAAGAAGAACTTCTCTCTCCAATGGTCTGCCAGCGGCAAACTAGATCTGGGGAAAGTACAGGTGCATTGTGGGACAGGGTTTTGGCCTTGAGCTGTTAGAGACCTCGAGCTTTGCAAATTGGCCGACTCAGAGCCAAGGATCGGCTCCAAACCCAACAGTAAGAATGATGGCGAGATTGAACAACTTCACATCAATATATTTAGTAAATCTAGGAAAAAAAGGAGGGGGGGTCTTTTTGATTTAATTATGTACTCTCTCTGTTTTCCTGTATATTATTTTGTATTACGGGATCGCTTATAGCAATGCTTTCAAGCAGTAGCATAGCTAGGGTGGGGCAAAGAATGGTAAGTGTTAGGGGGCACAATTGGCCAATCCTAACTGCTGTAGCACTCCCCATGAAGTCTGCTACAGTTTAAAAGAAAAAAAAAAGATTTGTTTGTTTCCTTTATTTTTTTTTTAATTACAACTTGAGTGCTATAGCACTCCATGTGTAATTAAATGCAAATGCTTACTACACTTCAAAAGAATATTTTTTTTTTTTTTTAGTAAAACCTGAGTGCTATAGAGAGCCACTGTAGCAACTGCTTGCTATGTTTTTTTTTTCCAGCTGAGGAACTGCTACTGGTGTCATTCCAAAGGGGTCCAGTACTTGTCAGCCTGTTCGGACATGGTTGATGGACCATCATTCTTTGCTCAGGATGGTCTTTACTTGTTATCTCTAAACTTTCAGAAGTTGACCAAAACATTATCCACTCCTATAGTATATTTTTTAGGAACTGCCAACCAGACAAACCTTCTAATATAACAAAAGCTACTCAGGACAATCTAAAGCTGCTACTGCTCAATGCTAGGAGTCTCAAAAAGAAACAGCACTCCCTGGAAGCTCTCCTGACCCTAGAGATTTCTGACATCTGTGCAGTTACTGAAACCATTACTGAAACATAGCTCAAAGCCATATTCCAGCGATGCATGGCTATAATGCCTGTTATATGTTCCATCCACCCACTGAATATGAAAGAGCAAAAGGCAGAGGTGTGTCTATCTACAGAAAGGATAAGCATACCTTAAGGCTGACCAAACAATATGACATGCTTGAGCAACTCCATGTCCAACTAACCATGGAAAAAAATCTATTACCATATTTTTGCTAGGTAATGGTCTCCCACCATGAACTAGGAAACCCATACATCATAACAGAAGTTACTAGAATCACTCCCCATCTAGCCCAATACCATGCTCATGAGTGATTTTTAACTACCCCTCCATTAATTGGGGGGCATACACAACCTCTAATATACAGGCCCAAAGTTTTCTTGACTTTGTAAACTGAAATGCCTGGACCAGCTAGACTGCACTTCCAGTAGTGGAACAAATATCCTATCTCTGGTACTCACAAATATGGGAGAGTGCTGCACTACCCCCTCCCACCTCTGTGATGTCCTCACTGGTAAGATCAGATCACAAAACAGTCTCCCTTGAAATAAAGGTAAAACTAGTCCCCCCATCTAACCCCAAAAACTTTAAAAACTTTTCAGAGGTACATTACCCCCTATTAAGGAACAGTATAGCTAGTTTCCAAGCTCCCTCAAATCCTGAAAACACAGAAACATATGCAGAGGCATACACAAATGTCCTGTATGACTATATAAACAACTGCATAGAAACAGCAATACCAGACCAAAATATACCAAGGTCAAGTCTCAAAACCAAGCGACCTGGGTAGACCCCTGGTATTAATAGTTTGTACAACAAAAGAAAGAAAATCCTTTTGAGAAGTAAGTGGGGATGTGCACAGCAGAGCAAACAATGCCTCGTTAGTCTAAATATGTGAATCAGGGAAGTAGTCAAGCCTCTGATAGCAGACTTTGAGGTACAAATAGCCTCCAAAGCTAAGGATAACCATAATGAATTTTTCATTTATGTCCACGATCTTAAGGGCAACACCCAACAATCTGTGGACACCTCTACTCAGCCGGAAGATATAGCAAATCTGCTGGCTGACAAATTCAGCTGAAATTTCACTTCCCCATCACCCCAGTTCTCCACAAAGAAATACTCTCCACTACTCCACCATCAATTATCACCAAAGAACAGGTTGCAATTGCAATCTCTAAAACTGAAAATATGGCTTCAATGGGGCATAACAATATACCATGTTGCCCCTTAAACAGCTTAAATCAGGACTTATCAGGCCCATTAGGATATCTCTTTAATCACAGCCTCTGGAATGGCTTTGTCCCAGTGGATGCAACAGTCATCCCTTTACATAAAGGAGGATAATTTATTGACTGGAAAATTACAGTCCTATTAGTTTGACTAATCTTATATGTAAGGCCATGTTAAGAATAATCCTGGACCTGATAAATAATGATATAGAAAACCTCAAAAAACACTGGACTTTACACAATTCAGCTTTGTCAAGGGCAGGTCATGCTTACTAAATCTGATAGATTTCTTTACATTACATGCCACCTACCTTGACTGGGCCAAGGCATTTGACCCAATTCCCCACTCAGGCATTATAAAATTAATCACAAAACTGGGCATAAATCCCTATGTTACCAGATGGATAGCCAATTGGCTCATGGACAGGACACATGATTAAAGTGGGTGAATCCAGATCCAGCAAGAGACCAGTTACTAGGGCTGTGCCACAGGCCTCAGTACTGGGATCACTCCTGTTAGGAATATACTTCTCTGAATTCAAGGCTAATGTGGAAAGCCTCTGGATGACAAAGTTTGATGACAACTGCAAGCTGGAGGCAATTACTGAATTCCCCAGTGATGTAGATATCCTTCTAAATCAGTGAAATTATTTGTCCCAAAACCATGGCCTAAAATTAAATAAAAAAATGCATTATTATTCCCTTTGTGAAGTCAAATACCCCTACAAATTACAACATCAATACAGACTATAACCGTAGACTCAGAGGTGACAAATCTAGGTACACCGATAGATAATATCCTGAAATTTGACCATCATGTGTCCAAAGTGGTGAGGAAGTCCTTCTATGTGGCACAGCTTATAAGTAAATTTATGGCATCCAGGTTCAAGGAAATTATAGTCCCACTGTACACAGCCCTCATTAGATCAATAATCGATTACAATGTGCCATTTAACATGTACTTGACTTGGCATCTAAAGTGACCTCATAGGTTCCTCACAAAGAAAATACAGGTTGTAAACAAAATGTCCTATGAGGATAGACTAAAAGCACTATCCCTTTACTCTGTCTCCTACCGACTATTAAGTGATGACCAATGCCTGATCTGCCCTGCAATGTACTCACAAAACCAGCCTTGATGGAGCTGCTATTCATCCATAAGTCAGACAGCATGAGGGTCATCCGATCTAGGGATCTAAACTTAGTCAGTGACTCAAACCAAACATGCTGGTGTGATAGATCTATGTCTCAGAGATTGTCCCTTCTTTGGAACAGGCCTCCTATTCACATTAAGCAGAACCCTTTCCTGACCCTCTTCAAATGATTTTGGATGATAGAAAATTGCAAATTTACACCTGGGATAATATCTATGTCCCTTATGGACATGGACAATCTGTAAGATAGTCATGGCATAGGCACAAATTCATGCCATCTTCTTGCCCCTAGAGGCTATATATTGGGTAAATAGGGTTATATTGGCTAGGCTTGTAAAAGCTCTTAAGCTGTTAGCCTAGTAATCTCATATGTGCCTATGAACCTATGAAGGAAGGAGGGTTGGGGGCAAGTCGCAGAAATGGAACCTGATTCTGCATTTTAGGACCCTCAGGTACCCAGTCACAGACTTTGTTTTTTAACTCCCACTCAGCTGAGAAGGGGCAGGGATACCTCTCAACTGTACAGATTTTCACCTCATATTTTTGGTCTGATCCTTATAAAATGTGTGGTTTTCTGGTAAATCACCGAGAGTGAGTTTCAGACTTCATATCCTTCAGAAAATGCATGCTAACACAAATCCTGTTATTAACAGGAAGAATGCTAAGGTTCAAGAAGCTTCACTGGATGCTGTAGTTGGCTTTATTAAATCATCTAACAAACCTTGGTTGGTTAAGTTAGATATTGAGGTGGCTTTTGTTTGTTACCTATTATATGAATCTCACTGGCCTTGGTTGGGAGTGTGTTTGGCAGGAAAGTTTTATTTTGATAAGGCAATCTCCATGGTATGTGCCATCAGTTGTGCAACTTTTGAGACATCTCCTGGGTATCAGGCAGTACATAATTTGGATCTTTTTGTTGTTGTAGGAGTGGCAAAACTGAATGCAGCCTTGGCTAGCAGTTACTAACTGCTTTGTGTGGGGAATTAGGTATGCCATTGCTGTCTAGTAATGCAGAAGGGCCAAGTAAAAGGATTAGTTTTGGGGTTTGGAAGATGCAGAGTGAGGTTTATTTTGTTTTCCTGTTGACAAAGTTACTAAATTAAGGGAGACGTTTTTAATTTGAAAAACAAAAACAAACAAGGTGGAGGTTAAGGATGTCATGGGGTTGTTTGTTTTGCTCAGGTTTTTCATGTAGGAGATTTGGGCCAGGCAGGACTCAATCAGTTTTCAGCAAATTTGTTGTGGGGAAAGAGGAGCAAGCATCGTTGTATTACAGTATCTAACAAAGTGAAGCAAGATATTGGTGTTTGGTTATTGTTTTGAAAGAATTTAATGTCATTTCATTTGGCAAAGTGAGTGGGTATCATCTGAAGAGTTGCAGTTATATAAAGATGAAGCAGGGAGCAGTGGTATAGCAGCAGTTTTTCAGAAGGAATTCTTCACAGTGCAGCAGATGTCAGAATGGCCTGCAGATTGTACAAAGAACAAGGGACTTTTAGAGTTGCTGACAATTTGGGTGCAGTGGCTATCTGGCAGGGGAAAATCTAAAATAAAAAAGTGATTTTTCATTCAGACAGTAAAGCAGTTGTACAGGTTTTGACAGGACATCAGCGAGGTCAGACTTGGTTTAGTTGGTGTTGCAGAACTTAGTTTTACTCAGTTTAAGGATCATTTTATCATTTTCAGCTCTGCATGTACTGGGAAGGTTAAATCAGTGGCTGCTAGTCTGCCTCATTTTCAGTTCAACGTGTTCTGTCAGATTACATCAGAGGCAGAGTCAGTAGCTGTAGCAGTACCAGAGGAGGTCTGCTCCTTAGCGACTCAACCTTGTCCCAAGGCTATGAGAAGATCGTACAGTTCAGCAGAGTCATTTACGTAGCTGCCTTCTATTGCTCAGATGGTTTGACCTGTAATGCTGCTGTGCAGGTACTTGGTTTGCAGTTGGGAGATGGCAAGACATTGCAAACAGTTAAGGTGCATATGGCAACACTAAGATAGATGGTCAAGATAATAGGCTTAGCTGATGTTACCAAAAATTGAGGTATGATACAGATGTTGAAATTTGGGAAACAGTAAAGGAGTCTAATTTTGCAAAGTGGTTACTGCAATGAAGGCAGTTGTTTGATAAGATAAATTCCTTATATCTATTGCAGGGTAATACCAAGTTACTACTTAGTCATTTAGGGGGTAGTTATTTGGGTGTGCTGCTGAAAAGAATGGTACTGGTTAGACCATGCATGGTTTGGTAATCTGAGACAGTGGTTTCCAAATGTAGTGTTTGCTTGGTCAGAAATTGTGCCTAGGTTAGTTTGGAGGCAGGATAAATGTTTTAAAGCTTTAGAAGTAGCTCAGTGTTTTCAGTCATAGAGCAGTGAGAGTGATTAGCTCATTGGACGGTAGTTTATTACCTCATAAGCAGTTAGTGGATAGGGAGCCATTATGGTATACTGAGGATGGGATACATTTGACTGAGGATGGCCTTGACCTAATAATTTGAATAGCTCTTTGGTTTTGAAGGATATGTTGCAGATTAACTAACGGAGAGTTGGTAGAAGAAAGGGGAAATAGCCTGTGGCCAGGCTGCTGGGAGGTGGTGGAGAGGTCTGGTTTAAGTAAGGATCTCTTTCTTCCCCTCTTTCTTTACAGTTGTTTAGAATGCAGGTTTAAGTGGTCAGTGGCATGTTGCTCTGGTTGACATGCTGGTTTCAGTGAACAGATTATGATAATGGTCTTGTAATATTTGGTAGTGAGATGTTTTATGCTACCCTGATGGCTAATGCTACTTTCTATGGTAATCATCATCATCATCTTTCGGCTTTTCCCGTTAGGGGTCGCCAGAGCGGATCATCTCTTTCCATTTCTTCCTATCCTCTGCATCATGCTCTGTCACACCAACCGCCTGCATGTCCTCTCTCACCATGTCCATAAATCTTATATTAGGCCTTCCTCTTTTCCTCTTACCTGGCAGCTCCATCCTTAGCATCTTTTTCCCAATATACCCATCATCCCTCCTCAGCACATGTCCAAACCAACGCAATCTCATCTCTCTTGCTTTGTCTCCAAACTGTCCAACATGAGCTGACCCTCTAATATACTGATTCCTAATCCTATCCATCCTAGTCACACTGAGTGCAAATCTTAACATCTTTAACTCTGCCACATCCAGCTCTGACTCCTGCCTTTTTGTCAATGCCACTGTCTCCAACCCATATAACATAGCTGGTCTCACTACCCTCTTGTAGACCTTCCCTTTCACTCTTACTGGTACCCGTCTGTCACAAATCACTCCTGACACTCTTCTCCACCCATTCCACCCTGCCTGTACTCTCTTCTTCACCTCTCTTCCACATTCACCATTATTCTGAACTGTTGATCCCAAGTACTTAAACTCGTCCACCTTTACCAACTCTACTCCCTGCATCCTCACCATTCCTCTACCCTTCCTCTCATTTACACACATATATTCTGTCTTAGCCCTGCTGACCTTCACTCCTCTGCTCTCTAGAGCATATCTCCAACTCTCCAGAGTCTCCTCAACCTGATTCCTATCTCTCACTACAGATCACAATGTCATCTGCAAACATCATAGTCCACGGGGCCTCCTGTCTGATCTCATCTGTCAACCTGTCCATCACCACTGCAAATAAGAAAGGACTCAGAGCTGATCCTTGATGTAATCCCACCTCCACCTTAAACGGATCTGTCACTCCCACTGCAGTCCTCACCACTGTCACACTACCCTCGTACATATCCTGTACCACTCTTACATACTTCTCTTCCACTCCCGACTTCCTCATACAATACCACAACTCTTCTCTAGGCACCCTGTCCTATGCTTTCTCCAAGTCTACAAAGACACAGTGCAACTCCTTCTGACCTTCTCTGTATTTCTGCAATAACACTCTCAGAGCAAACATTGCATCTGTAGTGCTCTTTCCTGGCATAAATCCATACTGCTGATCACTAATCATCACCTCCCTTCTTAACCTAGCTTCTATTACTCTTTCCCATAACTTCAAGTTGTGACTATCAATTTTATCCCTCTGTAGTTACTGCAGCTCTGCACATCACCCTTATTCTTAAAGATAGGTACCAAATCACTTTTTCTCCACTCCTCAGGCATCCTCTGACTTTCCAAAATTTCATTAAACAATCTAGTTAAAAATTCCACTGCCATTTTTCCTAAGCACCTCCATGCTTCCATTGGTATGTCATCTGGGCCAACAGCCTTTCCATTCTTCATCCTCTTCATAGCTGTCCTTACATCCTCCTTGCTAATCTGTTTCACTTCCTGATTCACTATCCCCACATCATCCAACCTTCTCTCTCTCTCATTCTTTTCATTCATCAGCCTCTCAAAATACTCTTTCCATCTACTCAACACACTCTCCCCTCTTGTGAGTACCTTTCTCTCACTATCCTTTATCACCCTTACTTGCTGCACATCTTTCCCAGCTCTGTCCCTCTGTCTAGCCAATCGGTACAGGTCCTTTTCTCCCTCTTTAGTGTCCAATCTCTCATACAACTCTCCATACACCTTATCCTTAGCTTTCACCACTACTCTCTTTGCCATGCACCTCATCTCCTTTTACTCATGTCTACTTTCTTCATCTCTTTGACAATCCCACTTCTTTTTCGCCAGCCTCTTCTTCTGTATACTCTCCTGTATTTCCTCATTCCACCACCAGGTCTCCTTGTCCTCCTTCCTCTGTCCAGATGTCACACCAAGCACGTTTCTAGCAGTCTCCCTTACTAGTTCTGCTGTAGTTACCCAGCTATTCGGTAACTCTCCACTGCCTCCCAGTGCCTGTCTTAACTCTTCCCTGAACATCACTTCACAATCACCCTTTTTTAGCTTCCACCATTTAATCCTTGGCACTGCTTTCACACTCCTACACCTCCTCTTCTTGATCACCAACGTCATCCTCCTCCTCTTCTTGATCACCAACGTCATCCTACAGACCACCATTCTATGCTGCTTAACTACACTTTCCCCTGCCACCACTTTACAGTCTCCAATCTCCATCAGACTGGCCCTCCTACATAGGATATAATCCACCTGTGTGCATCTTCCTCCACTCTTGTACGTCACCCTATGCTCCTCCCTCTTCTTAAAATACGTATTCACCACAGCCATGTCTATCCTTTTCACAAAATCCACAATCATCTGACCTTCTGCATTCCTCTCCTTAACACCATACCTACCCATTACTTCCTCATCCCCTCTGTTCACTTCACCAACATGCCCATTAAAGTCCGCTCCAATCACTAGTCTCTCACCCTTGGGTACACTCACCACAGCTTCATCCTACTCACTCCAAAATTTCTCTTTCTCATCCATCGCACACCCAACTTGTGGAGCATATGCACTAACAACATTCATCATTACACCATCAGTTTCGAGCTTCATAAACATCACTCTGTCAGACACTCTCTTCACGTCTAAAACACTCTTGGCATATTGTTCCTTTAGTATAACCCCTACCCCATTTCTCCTGCCATCCACACCATGATAGAACAATTTGAACCCGTTTCCTAAACACCTGGCCTTACTTCCCTTCCATCTGGTCTCTTGCACACACAATATATCAACCTTCCTTCTCTCCATCATATCAGCTAGCTCTCTTCCTATACCAGTCATACTGCCAACATTCAAAGTTCCTACCCTCACTACTACACTACTAACCTTCCTCCTCTCTTCCTGCCTTCAGGCATGCCTTCACCCTTCTCTTCTCCTTTGGCCAACAGTAGCCCAATTTCTGCCAGCATCCTGTCGGCTAACAGTACTGGTGGTGGTCATTGTTAACTCGGGCCTCGACCGATCTGGTTGTTATTTATGTACTTCATGATGTTGCTTAATTTTCAAAAAATAGCCATGCATGCTATGATGTTCTTTCCTTTTATTGTCTTGGGCAGGGTTATACATACAAATTTAGTTTGCCAAGCAGACATATTTGTTCATATATAAAACAGAAAAGCAAAGAACCACAGCCACAGATACAGCAAATAGTTTAATAACACACTCTGGCACCTTGGCACAAAAGCCTTCAAAGGAGTTAACATCCATTTAAACAAACCAATTATATAAGGTTCCTAGGTTCCTAGGATGATAATACTAGGCTATTGGCCCAGGGCCCTTATAAGCCTAGCCAAGAATTTTGCCGTTGTTCCCTCAAAGTAAGCACCTGTTTCCCCTGTCCAGCAGGGACACAGGTGGGTTCCCAGAGGTATATTTTCTGTTTCCCATCCAGTCATCCAGGTTCCTCTTAAAGAGGGCTAGAGAGGTACTTTGCTTGACATGGAGAGGAAGTCTATTCCACAGATGGGGGGGGACTCTGGGACACAAATCTATCCTGCCAAGTTCTATTGATGTCACAGACCAGGTTAAGGCCTTGCATGTCGGTTGCATGAGTGGAGTTTGTCTTATGAATATGCAGCAACTCCATCAAGGCTGGGTCTGAAATGGCCTTGTATGCCAGACACAGGTCACCTCTGAACAGTCTGTATGAGATTGAGTAGAGAGTCAGGGCTTTTAGCCTATCTGTATAGGATAGGTGTTTGAGACCCTGGATTTTCCTGGTCAGGAATCTCTGTGGTCTCTCCAACTGCTACATGTGCTTGACAAGGTAGCAATGTACTTGATAATGGGTCTGATAAGGGAGGAGTACAGGGATGTTATGACATTCTTGTTCCTGGATGAAATACCCTTATTTATTAGGTGGGCATAAAGAAAGCCTTCCATACAATGGAGGCAATGTGGTGGTCAAAAGTCAGGTTGATATCAACCTGGGTGCCCAAGTCCCTCACGACTGATTGCATGCTTTGTACATTATTATTAATGTGATAATTAGTGGGGATGACATTTTCCTGAAAGGGGATAATGATGCATTTCTTGGCATTCAGTTTGAGGCCATGCTTCTGGCACCAGTCATTAGTTTGGGTAAGACCCTCTTGGAGGATGTTCACATCACTAGGGGAATTTAAGACACTGCCCAGCTTGCAGTCATCTGCATACTTGATCAGCCACAGACCACTGGTTTTGACTTGCACCTCAGAAAAGTATATCCCAAACAGAAGAGGCCCTAAGGCAGATCCTTGGGGTACACCACTCGGGTCTATTACTACAGGTGGCTTCCCCTACTTTGACTGAGTGGGTTCTATCAGTGAGCCAGTTAGCCACCCATCTGGTAACATACGAGTTGATGCCTAGCAGGGAGAGTTTATCTATTATGCCTCAGTGGGGAATAGTGTCAAAGGCTTTGACTAGGTCAAGGTAGGTGGTGTGCACCATCTTCCCCTCATCCATGGCCTTGGTGATTGTTTCAAAGAAGCTGACCAAGTTTAACAGACATGACCTCCCTTTGACAAACTCAAACTGTGTGGGGTCAAACATTTGGAGGTTGCCAATGTCCTTGTTTAAAAACTCCATGATAATGCATTCCATGGCCTTGCAGATCAGGCTTAGTTAGTTAGTTAATTAGTTAGTTAGTTAGTTAGTTAGTTAGTCAGTCAGTCAGTCAGTCAGTCAGTCAGTCAGTTAGTTAGTTAGTTAGTAAGTTAGTTAGTTAGTTAGTTAGTTAGTTAGTTAGTTAAGCATCCATATAAAACAATTAACATTCCAGTAAAACAATAAATGATTTAATTCATCACATATTTCCAATCACAATCCCTGTTTAACCTTTAGGACCAGTCAAAATCCCTGGAACAACAGTGTTCCCAGGTATGGATTAAAATCTTGATTGAACGGGACATTATTAAGCAACGTAAAATTAAAGAAGAGGCTCAAGAGTTGTGCTCCACTTTGACTGTCCAATATAGTTTGTCTCATTTGGACAATTTTTTGTAGATATTAGAGAGAAATTGAAGCAGTATGAGAGCAATTTGGTGGAGAGGAAAAAAACATAAGCTTAAACGTGATCTTAAAGATTATAAGAACAATTGGGCTTTATTGTGGAAGTTGAAAAATCACAGAGGGGAGAGTCCCACAAGAACAGAAGTGATAAAAGAACAGCAACAGTTACTTTTGCATCCTCAGAAGGTGGTGATTATGTTATAGACTGAGACAGCAAAGATAGTGATAACCCATCTTTGCCATCTGCACAAGATGCAGTTGTATCTGTTTTAAACCTAGGGCTAAAATATGTCCCTATGGTATCGCCCAGATTTTATGTACTACAGTGTGAGATATTTAGGCTAATAAGTAAACTACATATTTTGTGTTTTTTTGATAGTAACAGTGATTCTATAAATGAAACTGGAGCTGATATTTCTAGCTCAGAAGATTGTTTTTTTTCTTGCTTCTCTAAAAATGAAATTGCAACTGATGTCTATGACAATGCATATTGTGTATTAGATACTAATGGTATGAAAAGCAAAAGTACCTCCTTTTACAAATGTTACTAGTCAACATTTTTGGCTGCTTTTAATTTTGCTGTTGAACAACAATGTAAGAATTTTAGTAAGCATGAGCTTAGTTATACTATGACTAAAAATGAATGACAAGCATTATTGGATTTGAGTCATAACAGGAATTTAGTAATTAAACCTGCAGATAAAGGTGGTAAAAGTATAGTGATGAATATTTGCACTATGTTAAAATGTGTTCTGAACATCCTGATAATGAGAATATTTATGAGAAAAGTGATATAGAAAGTTATAATAATGTCATTTCTGAATATCAACAGTTATTTGAGAGAGGTTATAGGTTAGGATATTTTACAAAAAATGATGTTGAAAAGAAGTTTAACCCTGACAATTGTAATTTGGCCACCTTTTACTGTCTAACAAAAGTCCATAAGGGCTTGGATAAATTGAATGGGCTTCCTATTGTAGCTGCACATATTTTTTTTTTGCATACTACCATGGGAATTTTTTTACACAGTTATTAATTTCCTGTGGTACAAGATATCCCTTCTTACATAAGAGATACCCAAGACTGTTTACAGAATGTTTCTTTAATACCATGGTAATATGATATGTATAGGTTGACCTTAGATTCAGCTTATACACAAATATACAAGATACATATTTATTTTTATTTATTTATTTTACATTTTTGATCAGGTTTGCCCAACTGAAATGATAGCCCTTTTTCAGCAGAGGCCTTGGGAGAAAAGCTAAACTAAATTATACAATAAAGCTAACAGAAGCAATTTAGAAGGTTTCAAAAATGTTTACAATACAAAGTTTAAATGGAGTCAATAAAAGAATGTCAGAAAGCAATTTATACAGTAGAGAAACAATAAATTCATAATATCATTTGCTGCTAACACGTGTCAATGTAGAGGAGAGAAATGAGAGACAGATAAAATGAAAATTGGACTAAGGCATTTACAGTTTATGGTTTAGAGTGCCAAGCATTAGAAGGGTAGAGTGAGCTAACAGATTCAAAGAGTAGAAGATGTATAAAAAGTAGTGACAGATAGTGGACTGTCTGTGCGGTTCAAGGGAAGTTTATGGGTGAGTACAGTGGCAACACCAGTCACTTTTTAAGTGTTCTTTGGTAGCTGCTTTGAATTGTTTAAGTTGTTTTAGTTACCTAATTTGTAATGGGAACCTGTACCATCTGATGGTAGGACGATAGCTATAGAGGTTGGTACTCAATCGTATTGAGTCTTTATATTATTTTTGGGAGATACACATAAATCCAATTTTATTATAGATTTAGTATTATTTTGTTTGAAGAATAATTATTTTTATTTTTAATAATGAGATTTGTCATCAAAAACAGGGGACAGCAATGGGGACATCTTTTGCCCCATGTATGCTAACATAGTGATGGCTAAATTTGAGTTGGAATATTTGTATAGATGTGTTTTTTAGCAATTATGTAGTGAAATACCTTTGCTTTATAGATTATTTAATATTTGTATGTAAAGGAGGTTTAAAGTTAATAAATCAATTTGTTAAAGATTTGCAAAATAATAGGTTTCAGTTACATTTTAAGGGACAACAAATAGGAGTAGAAGTTAATTTTTT
This sequence comes from Protopterus annectens, assembly GCF_019279795.1. Taxonomy (NCBI): domain Eukaryota; kingdom Metazoa; phylum Chordata; order Ceratodontiformes; family Protopteridae; genus Protopterus; species Protopterus annectens. Next base: position 1,716,990,399 of record NC_056741.1, on the reverse strand, counting down.
GGATGTAGTTTTCACAGGGTCAATTAACAGCAAAAAGATTAAAAACTCAATTCACAGAAAATCTACGGGAAGTACCATATTTTTACATGGCTCTAGTTGTCATCCTAGCCATTTGATGATGGCATTACCTTATAGTGAATTTCTTAGACTAAGTAGATTGTGTAATCAAGAAAAAATATTCAGGAAGTGGCTGGAACCTTTAATATGTTTATTAGAAGAGGTTACAATAAAGAAGAAGTTAGAAATGTTTTCAAAGAGACATTTTTGAAAGACAGCAGAAAGTTAATGTGCTAGGTGAAAATATTAATAATGGTATTGTTAAAGACAATAATTTATGTGCAAAAAATAACATAAGAACTAAATTAGCATATGATTATAGTAATGATAGGAATGGGGTGATGGAATGGATGTTGTGTGAAATAATATTTATTTTGTCACTATATACAATATACTGAGTAAACAGATAGTGAAAGCTTTAAAATATTTTTGGCTCATGTTGTTAACAGATAGACAATTGTATAATAGGATTAATAGAGTCCCTGTGTTTCGTATAGAAATGTTACAAGGGTCTATATTAGATCAGCAAATGCTTAAAAAAGTGAACGCTGGTTGATCGAACTTATGTGAGTGAAAGATTAAAATATCAAAGCAACAGAAACCCAAATTTTTTCCTAGGCAAAGAATTTGGTTGTCCATTTCTGTTGCTTCAGTATTTTAAGTGCTGTGGTGGAAAGTTACAAGTCGGGTTCAGGTAAGTGTGCGATTGTGTGGATGTGAGTGTTAGGGCAGGTTAGGTGAGTTAGGGTTAGGGCGCTGGTTAGGTATGTGTGCAATTGTGTGGATGTGAGAGTTAGGGCGGGTTAGGTGAGTTAGGGTTAGGGAACAGGTGAGGTGAGTGTGTGATAGTGACGGACCTTAGGGTTAGGGTTTGGGTTAAGGTAAGTGGATAGTTAGTGGTGTGTGTATAGTTTAGTGTAGGGTTGGGTGTCAGATTTTAGGAGTATGCGTGTGGATTGCTGTTTGTTTGGTGTGCTTGTGTTGTGTGTATGTGTTTTGGAACAGCAATTTTTTTTCCCTAGGAAAAAAATCACTGTTCTGACAGTTGGAGATTGTAAGCTTTTGCTTACATAAGTTCAATCAATCAGCGTTCACTTTTTTAAGCGTTCGCTGATCTAATATAGACCCTGGTACAAGTATAGCTACTTTTGTAGTACATAACAGATTTGTTTTACCTACAGCTAGTACTGATGCTCATGTTGAGATTAATGTTGGTACATATAAATGTGGTAAATGTTCAGTCTGCCATCTTGTGGTTAATCATTTTCTTAAAATTATCAATGTTAGTTTTAAACCTATATATAGATTTGGTTGTAGTATGGAGGGAATAATTTATGTTTTGCAATGCCCCTGCAAATTGTTTTACATAGGTGAAAGCAAGTAAACTTTTAAGACTAGACTTCAAGAACATGTGAGGAATGTTAAAAATGTGCACTTGGAAAGTCCTCTGGCTGTTTATTTTAAGAAATTTCATGCAAGTGATGTTTCATTTTTAAGGGGCTACATTTTAGAACAAGTTACACTACAGACAGGGAAAGGCCAAATCTTAAACATAAATTATTGTATAAAGAAACTATTTATATTTTGAAATATAATACTTTGGATCCTAAAGGGTTAAATAGGGATTGTGATTGCAAATATGTAATTAATTAAATGATCTGTTGTTTTATTGGAATGTTAATTGTTTTACATGGATGCTCATATAATTGGTTTGTTTGAATGGATGTTAACTCCTTTGAAGGCTTTTGTGCCGAGGTGCCAGTGTGTGTTATTAAACTATTTGCTATATCTGTGGCTGTGGTTCATATATGCCTGCTTAGTAATTTGTATGAGGGGAAGGAAGGAATTGAGTTAGACAGTGATAGGTTAAGGAGTCGGGGTCATGGATAAGGGATGTGAGGAAACAAAAGATTGGACATTTGGGGATCGCGTTGAGGAACTGTGCATTATATAAGTCATTGTCTGAGGAAAATCTGGTCTCTTTGGTGGTGTGGGTGTTTGAATGCACCCATCCCTCCCTTCCATTTAGTTGAGGTGATGAGGGTAAGATACATTTTCTGTGAGGGGCATGGAGGTGTTATGCTGTTCTTTTAGGGGGTGGTGGTAGAGGACTCTGGTTTTAGTTAGGACCCCTCTCTTCTGCCTTTCTTTATGGATGCTTAGAACACAGGCCTGAGTGGGTGGTAGCATGCTGTTCTGGTTGACATCTTTCTTGCACAGCCTTCAGTAGGTAATGGTCAGACTTCTCCTTGTGGTACTGTGTTGAACGTTTCTGACTCTAGTACTTTGTGTAATAATGCTTCTAATTTTGGTACAGGGAGAGAAAGTATGCCAGGCTTTATGAATCATTTGATTCAAGATAGAGCCTACAGAATGAATAATCCGTTTGCATCTGTGGGTGGTACTAAGACCGACTTTCTTCCTGTTGATGCAAAAACTGTGTTAGATAAACTTGAGCATTTATTGCACAGAGACTAAATGCTATTTTAATATTCTGGGTTTACAATGCTACATAGACCTAGATATTTCCCCCAGAGGACTTTGTGCTTTCAAATCACCCTCCACACCATTTGATGTTAGTGACAGCACGGAGAAAGTTTTTAGAGATCGTTGGCTTAATGCTGCACATAAATGTGTGATGGAGTGGGTGATGATTTTGAATAAATCAGACTGTATTAAACAAAAGAAACAAAAAAATCAAACAAGCTCATTTGGAGCTTACTCAAAAGGTGGGGGCTGTGCAAACTGATAATTTGTTGATGACTATAAATGAAAAATTAAAGAAGTTAGAGTCAGATATTGTTGAACAGAAAACAAACAAAATTATTAGAGATGTCCGTGACTACAATGGTGGGTGGGCATTTCTTTGGAACACCAATCGTAAAGCGTTAAAGATGGGATCTTCCACATGTCAGAAGGGAGGTTTCAAAAAGAATGCCTGAGTGTCATTTATTTCTTCTGAAAGCACGTCATTTACTATGGACTTGGGGAATGATTCCAGGTCTTTTCCGTCTTTACCACCAGCTCAACAGCCAGAGGAATTTCAGCAATGGTTTTGGCAACAACAGGGAGAAGAAGAAAGGAATTGCAATCGAAAAAGAGGATATGCAGCACCTTTGCCGGCAGATGAACATTTTAAGCAGAACTATAAAGGTAGTAAATGACAGTAATGGTGCTGTTGTACCTGAGCCATCACTGGTTGTGAATTTATCTGGATGTTGTTTGACTAAAGAACAGGTAGGAGTATTAATCTTGGGTCTAAAATTTGTGCCCACTGTTTTCCCATCTTGGCATGTTATAGAACAAGAACTTTTTAGATTATCATGAAAATTGCAGTTAAAATGCCATTTTGACCAGAATGTGAATGAAATTAATGATAGTTTGTCTGATGATGAATATGTTTCTTGTAATTCTTATAGTTTGTCTTTTATTGAAACTGGGAGTGATGCTGGCTTTAATGCATATTGTCCACTTAATACATCTAGTATTAAATATAGAAGTAATTTTATACCAGCTTTTAATAATGAAAGTGTTAAAAATTTTATGGCCATGGTATGTTTTGCACTGGAACAAATTTACTGTGATTTTAGTCAGCATAAGTCACCGGTATGTTATAATTTAACTAAATGTGAATGGTTAGCATTAAAAGAATTGGCTCAAAGTAAACATCTTATTGTAAAGCCATCAGATAAAGGTAATAAAATTGTGATTTTACAATATAGGCAATATCTTAAAATGTGTTATACACATTTACATGATATGGATGGCTATAAAGTTGTTGATATTCAAACTAATTATGAGGCACTTCAACAATATTCAGCATTGATAGATAAGGGACAACGTTTAGAATATGTGACTAAGGAAGATGTGAGTAAAAAGTTGAATATAGATAAATGTACTATGGCAACTTTTTATTGCCTGCCTATGTTACATAAGAATGGGGACAACCCACCAGGCAGGCCTATAGTGGCTACTACGAATTATTTCTTACATAATATTGGTATAGTTTTACATGATTTTCTTTTGCCGTATGTACAGCAGTTGGACTCTTACATTAAGGATACTTTTGATTTTCTTAATAAAATTTCTGTAACTAATTGGAATTCTATTATGTATTGGGTGACCCTTGATGTTAGAAGTCTGTACACAAATATTAAACATAGGGATGGTATCACTGCTTTACAATCTATGTTAGAAGAATGTCCATTGTCAAATTATATTATTGAATGGATAGAATTTAGTTTGAATAATAATTACTTCTCTTTCAATAATCAGATTTTCCATCAATTACAGGGCACAGCTATGGGGGCACCTTTTGCTCCTACTTATGTTAATATATTTCTGGCCTTTTTTGAAAAGAAGTATATTTATCAACATGCATTCTATAAGAAGTATGTTAAAAAATATTATAGATACATTGACAATCTCATTTTTTATGCCAAGATGGCAATGAGATGGTTGAGAGCTTTATTAATGATCTCCAATGTAATTAATTTAATTTGTCTTTTGATGGCTTACAACTTGGTCAGACAGTTGATTTTTTAGATGTACATTTGGTAGGTACTAATACTGGTCAAATTCTTACCTCATTATTTAGGAAATTTCATGATGGGGCAATTTCTACATGGTTCTAGTTTTCATCCTAGTCACTTAATTAATTCCCTACCATATGGGGAATTATTACGTTTATGTAGAATTTGTAATAATGTAGCTGAGTTATCAAAAGCTATTATTTCTACTTCACAGATGATTTTTGATTACCTACCATTTTTGATGACCTAGATAAAATCAGTGAAAATTATGCATCTAAAGTTGATAAATGTAAATATATAATATGTATATGTGATCGAAAGAGTACTTAGTCACAAAATAAGTTTTATATAGTTATGTTATACAATGTCTTGAGTGAACAGATACAAGAATAAATTAGATACTATTGGAAATTTTTATTAAGGGATGGGAAGCTAAATAAGTTACTGAATGGGTGTCCTGTTTTTTCTTATAAGAAAGGAGTCAGTATAGCGGATAAACTTATTAAATCTTATTTCATTGCCCCTACAGAAGGTTTAGTAAATAACCCATTACCTAAGGGTACTTTTCCTTGTGGGAAATGTAACATTTGTGATCTGCTTGTACAAACATTTTATAAACTGGGGAATAAAAATTTTACAATATTAGGAAATTTTTCATGTACTACTACAGGTATTATCTATGCTTTACGTTGTCCATGTAATTTAATATACATAGAGGAGACCAAAAGAATGTTTAAACACTGATTACAGGAACATGTCAGAGACATAAAGAAATGTAAAGTGGAAAGTTCCATTGCAGTGCATTTTATGCAGCATCACAAAAGTGATTACAAGTTGTTACAGGCTACTATTTTAGACAAGTTTTTATTAAATTAGGAGATGATGAAATGTTAAAGAACAAATTATTATTTAAGGAATCTGTATTCATCTTGAAGTATAAGACTATGGTTCCACAGGGCCTTAATTGTGAAATTAATTGGAAATATCTGATTTAATTAGTTTATGGTTGTCTTTAATAGTTTCATTAGGGTTGGGTATTTAAGGGGAATGCTATGCTATTTTATTTTATACTTCTTGAAGACTGATTAAGTCGAGGTGCTAAAGAATAAATACTTTGGATCCTGCTTCATGCCTGTGTGTGGTACTTTTCATTTTTGTGCCTTGCTATTTGGTGGTTTTGCATGTTCAGGGTGACATCCTGGTTTCAGTGAGCAGATTGTGGTAACGCTGCTGGTCTTGCAATATTTGATAGTGAATAGTTTAATGCTGCCATTATGGTTAATATTTTACATGTTGCCAATGTATATGGTAATGTAACTGTTATTTATATATGAAATAATCAAGTTTAAGTTTCAATAAATGGCCACAGTGGCTAAGATGTTTGTTTATTCCCTTGTACAGGTCTATATATACAACTGGAAATTACATTAACTGTAAAACAAAGATGCTTCAGAATCCAAAAATACACTTTAAGATCAAATTACAAACGCACGCGCACACACACACACACACACACACACACACACATACACATATGCGCAAATGCACACACACACACACACACACACACACACACACACACACACACACACACACACACACACACACACAGACACACATACACACACATGCAAAGAAAGCCTTCTGCTCAAGCAAATCCAAAGGAATTCACTAGTATCAAGCAAACTGACAGTATACAGAATATGAGCACATCAAACTGTATGCCTTGTACCAGTCAGCTTACTGTGTAAGTATGACTTCAGAAAGGAGGCTTTGTATATCCAGACCTAGGGATACAACAGATGGCATAATAAAAAAGTTAGAGGAATGAGATAATATAAGAAAGTATACTGATACAAAAATGAAGTATTAAACAGCATTTTTTGTAATAAGGGGGAATGGGACAAACAAGATTTTTTTTTTCAACTTAGAGCTCTACAAGGAAAGTAAAATAGAGGGATTAGTAATTACTGTGATTAATGGGCAATGCATTATCACAAGGTATTTTTCATTTATGAACTCATGACAGAACAGTAGTGCTAATGAGAGACATAGTTACGACTGTGATTCTATAACTATCATATAACTATCATAATTCCAGACAGGAATTCCATACCCCAAAAGTTCTAAAGATCTACAAACATTCTTATTTAAAATTATTGTGTTTTTTTATGTCTCAACTAATGTAAACATATTACTTAATGGGAATGAAAAAAATGTTTGTTGGTGGCAATGCTTCCAAGAACTTAAAGTAAAAGAAGTACTTCAACTCTTAGAATAATTTGACTTAAAGGTAAATGATTGGTTACTATTACAAAGTACACTATCATATTCTAAAGATCTTTTCATAATCCTCAGTAACTCCCTTTGTAAAGATATTGCCAAATTATTATTTTATGAAATTATTGATTATAAATCAGATTTTGATAATTTAATTTCCAAACTATATGCAACTCTTATAAGATATGTCACAATTGCAAGATAAATATTGGAATTGTATCACAATGGGTTTTATACCTCATTTATCGCTTGAAGGTAAATTTCACATTTTATCTACTATCAAACTCACATCCTGGTCATAATATCAGTGTATATTTTTGTGGAAAAATACTGAAGTCAACATATTTTGTATTCTGTATATATAGGGTTAAGCAGAAAAATGTTCACTGCGTGCAAACTGAAATGTTCTGGAAAATGTTGATCACTGAGGAATGCAGAAGTTAATCTTAAACTGCTGATAAGAAAGTTAATGGTGCAAGAATAACTGTGGTACTGGCTGGTAAAAACAAGTAATCAAACTATCACTTCTAATGAATGTTCTCTGTGCTACGTGTATATACGTGCAGGAGGGTCTATATAGGAGAACTCAAAGTACAAGTAGCCAGACTGCTGGCATACTACTATCATGTAGCAGGTCTCCATGCATGTAAAATAAAGCTGTTTTACTTGCTTAGAAGAGTAAAATCTTTTGACATAACTGGTGCCCAACGTTAGGGCGGCCCCTGCATGGCGCGAATCGAACAAAGAGAGGCTGAAAACCTGCGCAGGTGGAGAGAGATCAGGCTCTCCTCGAACGAAAGACCTCCGACTGAAACAGGTCGAAATTAGAGGCCAGACACTCTTTCCAGATTCAATCCGTGAGGTGGCAGCAAAACAGGGCGGAGGAATCACAAAGGTAAGCAAAACGCTATTTTTTTTTGTTGTTTCTGATTGGAATTTTTGTCTAAATTTTAAGGGACTAGTCAAGGGAGAAATTTAATTTTCTCAAAGTATAAGGAGTATATGTGAATAGATTCCATATACAAGAGATCTCAGGAACAGGAATAGTTTCTCGTAAGAGAAATGGGAACAGGAACCAGTTGTGCCAAAGGCGATGACAAAACTGAAGATGAAAAGTTTATGTTTGATTTACACCCAAAGAATGTAAAATATTTAGATAAAATGGAAAAAAGATCATGGGTTTAGTGGATGTTTAAATAAGTCAGAATGTCAAAATCTAGTAAGATTACTGCGCAAACAGGCAGGAAATAAGACAAGGAATCAAAAGAAGGTGGGGTTTCCCCAGGCACATAAATGGCTGGAGGAAGCAAATAAAAGACATAGGGAACAAAATTTGAAAAAAGGGTGTGGTAATTCAAGTGAAAAAGATGTGTACTTTGTTCGAAAGGAAGGTAATGAAACTTCCACAGTCAGTCGTAGTCACCAGAATCCCTCGGCCCCTCCCATCAAGTATCCAGACCCTGCACAGGTTATTGAGGTGCCCCCCGACCAGGACCTACCACAATACCAGGCTTCGGTGAGTGGCCCCCCACGCCAAGTATTATATTACAGAGAGAGCCTGCCAACACTCTTGAATTACGCAGCGGAAGTATTAGGAGAGAAGGGCACTGGAAAATTAAGGAAAAGGTAGATCAGGAAGGAGAGGAATACCCGCTGATAGAAGTGGCAAATCCTCAAGCAGGCACAGAAGGCGAGGGTCCTACCATATTGGTCTACCGACCGTGGACCCGTGATGACATCCGAAAAGCGGTAGAGGGGATTCCCCATCCGAAAGTAGATATGTGTTAATTCCGTACAGACATAGGGGGCATGAGAATGAGTTATAGATTAAACACTGTAGAATTTGAACAAGTAATAAGGCAAATCCTAGGACCAGATTGGCACCTTATTTGTGGAAGTTGGGACCCCCTGTTACCAGGGGAAGGAGGAGCTTTGCCGTTTAACTCCAAAGTGTGTAGAACCAGACTAAAGACTCTCTTAGATAAAATAGAAGAACATTGGAAGCCCAAAGCAGATTGGACTTGCATTAATCAATGCGTTCAATCAGATGACAAAACCGTAGACAATTATCTACATCGTCTCACACAATGTTTTGATGCTCATAGTGGGTTGATTAAGGCAGAAAATCAGGAAAATGACTCGCCCTATGAACAGCAATTGAAAAATGCATTCCTAAAGGGCTGCAAGACAGCCATTGGTAACTTTATACAAAAGCATATGATCACACACAGGACAGCGCGTCTACAGCCCCTTGTGGAGTATGCTAGACATGCTGAGAAATACCTGAAGGAAAAAAAAGATAAAAAAGCCCAGACTTTTACAGTTAGTGAAGATGGAACTTTAATGTTAGTTCAGGGTTCCGCAAACCACGGAAGAGGGCGTGGCAGGTGAAGAGGATGAGGACGGGGAGGCGTAAGTCATTCTGAGGATTTCAAAGGTAGGCAAAAGAGGGGGGAATGTTTTAAGTGCGGTAAGAAGGGACATTTCGCCAGAGATTGCAGAGGACCGGAGAAACCGATGGTTGCTTCCGGTGGTACCGCATGACTATATGACGGTCAAAAAGACGTAGATGGAGGGTATGAGGAAGAAGAAGAAAGGGAGAATGGGGAAGTAGGTACAAGTGAAGATGATGGGTGGGGACAGGAAATGGCAGAAAATGAGGAATATCAAATGGTAAATCTAACAGCACTAGCATCAACTATGCAATTGGAATCCCAACCAGTGATCACATTGCAAGTTGAGGGCGAGACATAGAATTTCTTTGTGACTCAGGGGCTTCAGCGTTAGTCAGAAGTACTGCCATATCATCCGATGTCACCTCGGATGAATATGTGCTTGTAAAAGCAGCAAATGGTCATATTTACAAAGAGCCATTGTCCAAACCTCTGTGGTTTACCGACCCAGAGACGAACCAAACCATACGGTTCTGAGTAATAATTTCAAAAATCTGCCCAGTACATTTACTAGGAAGAGATTTAATGCAAGTGTTAGGCATAGCAGCGTCCCAACCTCCACTGGGATGGTGGCAAGGAGAATTGAACCAAATAGTGCAATGCTATTAGAGGGGCAGGGAGATCTACATTACTGGTATAGTAATGATTTGATAGAGACAGGCCCCCAGAGTGTAGTGATGGATCTTACAAATTTGGCATTAAGCAAATACGGCATAACAAATCCGAAGGTGTCAGATCCATTACATTGCACAATGTATTACAAAAGATGTGCCGGACCTGATTTAGAATACGAAAAGAAATTTCTTAGTTTTAAAGTCACCAAACTAGTATTACATAGCCTTTTTTGGGACACACTAGGTAATTCTGCAGTCACATGTAGCCTTACAAGGGGATATGCAGCTGCTGTATAAGAATGAATTAACCACACATATTTCAGTCACGGAGGGTGAAGGAATGTCATGGTACCTCGTGGGTAAGAAAATAACTGAATGGGTAGGATGGACACCAGAACAGTTGGCAGGTAAAGGCGTTCAGGTTCAAAAACTTAACTGGGTTACACAAGCCAGACTGACCGTGCACCTCTGGGAAGACGAACCGATACAATCCCCTGGGACATTATGACTATGTCTCCTTACCCCCATGGAGGAATCTCAATTGCAGACGATTCCAAACTTATTATGGTCGCAGGGTCAGCACGATATCGGACTGATTAGAATGGCAGGACAGGTAAAGATTACACCCAAGTCAGAATTTAGACCTCATAAACGGCAGTATGCCTTGAGCAGAAAGGCAGAGGAGGGCATTTTACTGGTAATCACAGCACTTTTGAAAGCTGGAGTATTAATTCTGTGCACAGACTCACCGTGTAATACGCCCTTATTTCCAGTAAAAAAAACGGATGGGACATGGAGGATGGTACAAGACTTACAGGCAATAAATGCTGCGGTGGTACCTCGGGCCCCCATAGTCCCGGATCCGTCTATTCTGCTGAACGATATCCTTCCTACGGATAACTACTTTTCTGTAATTGATATCAGTAATGCCTTTTCCTCTATTCCCTTGCAGGAAGATAGTAGATTTTGGTTTGCATTTACGTTTATGGGCAAGCGTTATACCTATACCAGGTTACGCAGGGATACTGCGAAAGTCGACCATCTTCTCACAAGAGATGTCCACCAATTTGGCTCACTTCCAACCCACCCAAGGGTGCCACCTACTGCTATGCGTGGATGATATCCTCCTGGCGCGACTACGGAAGAACTCTGTAAGTCCGAGACTATTCGACTACTACACTTTCTGGCACCACGAAGGACATAAGGTAAATAAGTCTAAGTTACAATTTTGTAAATTAGAAGTACGTTACCTGGGTTATACTATCTCTGGGAAGGGCAGGCGATTAGATGACAGTAGGAAGAATGCTATTTTACAAGCCCCCATGCCAACTACAAAAAAAAATGATGTCCTTTTTAGGCATTACGAACTTCTGTCGTAGTTGGATTCCCAACTATGCCGAAGAAGTGCACCCGCTATCAGACTTAATTTTTGCAATACCGATGGCGGCAAAAGATTTGCTGCACTGGACAGACAAGGCAGTACAGGCATTCACTAGAATCAAGCAACTGATAGCTGGGTCAGCGACATTGGGGTTTCCAGATTACAGTAAGACCTTTATACAGACTGTAGATTGCAAGCAGGGATTTATGACATCTGTTTTAATGCAAATGTATGGAGATAAGTTAACTCATTCACTCCAGAGCAGCTCAGAAAAAGCTGCCGGCTTAATTCCACCATAGGAACAACAGAGCAGCCTGAGCTCATTTTCAGAAAATCCATTTGTAATACTATACAGAAAACAAATGCTCATAACTCTTTAACTATAAGAGCTACACTAAAAGTGTAAACGCGAAAGTTGTTCAGCAGACACTGACCTTTCCAACAGTGTAAATGTTGATAGTGCATATCAAAGTCATAATGAAATATTTGGCAAGGAATGCTGATATTGTGCAATTTTTAATTTTTGGAAAAGCAAAGCACAATATCTTGGTCTATATACCATGCAGACCCATACAATTTGAATTTAATTTGTTAGTATGAATGTCAGCTTTAAAATGATACTTAAACCATAACTGTGTGACACTCCTTTCATGAGATATTCACAGAAATATGATTAGTATATTATTTCTCATAATTGATAAATAAACAAAGCATAATATCTCATCACCTGTAACAGACAGAGCCTACATATCAGTGTAGAAGTTGTGCATCTGAATGTCAGCTTCAAAATGACGCATCATTTGTGTGATGACCATGCTCCCTCGCAAAGATATGGGCATAATAATGAGAAGTATTGTAAATGTATAATTTTCATATTTGTACAAGACTAAACAAACTGTAATATCTGTACGTGTGTACAGTGCCTAGACATAGTTCTTTTACCATGTTGTAAGGAGTAACACTGTCTTCAAAATGATGCATTACTTCACACAATGTGGTGCTCCCTTGCAAAGTTATTTACCAAAATATGAAAAAAATCATAATTTCCATAACCTAAGTCAGAAACAAACTTTGATATCTGCCTCTGAGTACAACATACAGGTACCATTCTTTTACCACGTTAGAACTATAAATAATCTTTTCAAAATGAGATATTACTTGGCACATTCAGATGCTCCCTTGCAAAGTTATTTACCAAAATATGAAAAATATCATAATTTCCATAACCATAAGTCTCAAACAAACTTTGATTTCTGCACATGTGTCAAACATACTGGCACAATTCTTTTACCATATTAGAACCAACAATACTGTCTTCAAAATGAGATATTACTTGGCACATTCAGATGCTCCCTTGCAAATTTATTTACCAAAATATGAAAAAATATCATAATTTCCATAACCATAAGTCTCAAACAAACTTTGATTTCTGCACATGAGTACAACATACTGGCACAATTCTTTTACCATGTTAGAACTATAAATAATCTTTTCAAAATGAGGTATTACTTAGCACATTCATATGCTCCCTTGCAAAGTTATTTACCAAAATATGAAAAAAATTATAATTTCCATAACCATAAGTCTCAAACAAACTTTGATATCTGCACATGTGTCAAACATACTGGCACAATTCTTTTACCATATTAGAACCAGCAATACTGTCTTCAAAATGAGATATTAGTTGGCACATTCAGATGCTCCCTTGCAAAGTTATTTACCAAAATATGAAAAAATATCATAATTTCCATAACCATAAGTCTCAAACAAACTTTGATTTCTGCACATGAGTACAACATACTGGCACAATTCTTTTACCATGTTAGAACTATAAATAATCTTTTCAAAATGAGGTATTACTTAGCACATTCATATGCTCCCTTGCAAAGTTATTTACCAAAATATGAAAAAAATTATAATTTCCATAACCATAAGTCTCAAACAAACTTTGATATCTGCACATGTGTCAAACATACTGGCACAATTCTTTTACCATATTAGAACCAGCAATACTGTCTTCAAAATGAGATATTAGTTGGCACATTCAGATGCTCCCTTGCAAAGTTATTTACCAAAATATGAAAAAATATCATAATTTCCATAACCATAAGGCTCAAACAAACTTTGATTTCTGCACATGTGTCAAACATACTGGCACAATTCTTTTACCATTTTAGAACCAGCAATACTGTCTTCAAAATGAGATATTACTTGGCACATTCAGATGCTCCCTTGCAAAGTTATTTACCAAAATATTAAAAAATATCATAATTTCCATAACAGTTATTTGCCAAGCTCAGAGAAATAAATTTTACATAACACATTTCATAATAGTGTTTTACTTACTATACTGGTCCAGCTTGGTCATGGGTGTTTTCCATTCTTCTCACAATCATGCAGGGCTCTCCTCACGCCATTGTGGAGGTTGGTCAAGAAGAATGCAATGGCCTCCTCAGTTAGGTGAATGCCATCCCTTCTGAACCAGTGAACATCTTCCCTTCCTCATCTGAAATAAAGCATGGGTGGACACTGACAAGGGTGCACAGCCAGGGCACATGTAAAGAGAAAAAGCAGGGTAAGGACCGCCGCTCCACTAATATGCTGAGGACAGGCATGGGGCTCCAGATGTTGGTTATCTGTAGTGTCCCATAGCTGTGCCGGCTGCCCACTCAGACTGCTGATACCACTATGGTCTCATGACCTCCTTCAGTGCCAGCAGTCTGCCTTACCTCTGCCTTTTCTCTTTACATGTGCCCATGCAGCAATGGACCTAAGGGATGAGGGACTGAAGTAACTCACTAATTGCTGTCCTGACCTACGGAAGGGAAGGAGACTGAGGGAGAGCTACATCAAGGCAACATGTCAAAGACCAAGACTGACCCAGGCTGTGTCTTCTTGCATGTTTTGCAGTACATCACAGTGGCACACCCAAGCCCATGCTTACCGAGGACAGCAGCACTATGGGACTGTGCTGTAGAGTCTCAGGTTCCCAAGTGCGATCCTGGTGGATCACAAGATCCATGCTGGCCGGGTATGCCCCTATGATGCACCCAGCAACACAATATTCGGCGATGGGACAGCGTAAGGTTTGGCTGCTCCCTTTCCAGTGACTCCCAGAACAGCAGAAGACAGTCTTACCTTATCTGAAATAAAGCATGGGTGGACACTGACAAGGGTGCACAGCCAGGAGCACATGTAAAGAGAAAAAGCAGGGTAAGGACCGCTCCACTAATATGCGAGGACAGGCATGGGGCTCCAGATGTTGGTTATCTGTAGTGTCCCATAGCTGTGCCGGCTGCCCTCAGACTGCTGATACCACTATGGTCTCATGACCTCCTTCAGTGCCAGCAGTCTGCCTTACCTCTGCCTTTTCTCTTTACATGTGCCCATGCAGCAATGGACCTAAGGGATGAGGACTGAAGTAACTCACTAATTGCTGTCCTGACCTACCGGAAGGGAGGGAGACTGAGGGAGAGCTACATCAAGGCAACATGTCAAAAGACCAAGACTGACCCAGGCTGTGTCTTTTTGCATGTTTTTGCAGTACATCACAGTGGCACACCCAAGCCCATGCTTACCGAGGACAGCAGCACTATGGGACTGTGCTGTAGAGTCTCCAGGTTCCCAAGTGCGATCGGTGGATCACAAGATCCATGCTGGCCGGGTATGCCCCCTGTGATGCACCCAAGCAACACAATATTCGGCGATGGGACAGCGTAAGGTTTTCGGCTGCTCCCTTTCCAGTGACTCCCAGAACAGCAGAAGACAGTCTTACCTTATCTGAAATAAAGCATGGGTGGACACTGACAAGGGTGCACAGCCAGGGCACATGTAAAGAGCAAAGCAGGGTAAGGACCGCTCCACTAATATGCGAGGACAGGCATGGGGCTCCAGATGTTGGTTATCTGTAGTGTCCCATAGCTGTGCCGGCTGCCCTCAGACTGCTGATACCACTATGGTCTCATGACCTCCTTCAGTGCCAGCAGTCTGCCTTACCTCTGCCTTTTCTCTTTACATGTGCCCATGCAGCAATGGACCTAAGGGATGAGGGACTGAAGTAACTCACTAATTGCTGTCCTGACCTACCGGAAGGGAGGGAGACTGAGGGGAGAGCTACATCAAGGCAACATGTCAAAGACCAAGACTGACCCAGGCTGTGTCTTTTGCATGTTTGCAGTACATCACAGTGGCACACCCAAGCCCATGCTTACGAGGACAGCAGCACTATGGGACTGTGCTGTAGAGTCTCAGGTTCCCAAGTGCGATCGGTGGATCACAAGATCCATGCTGGCGGGTATGCCCCTGTGATGCACCCAGCAACACAATATTGGCGATGGGACAGCGTAAGGTTTTGGCTGCTCCCTTTCCAGTGACTCCCAGAACAGCAGAAGACAGTCTTACCTTATCTGAAATAAAGCATGGGTGGACACTGACAAGGGTGCACAGCCAGGGCACATGTAAAGAGAAAAAGCAGGGTAAGGACCGCGCTCCACTAATATGCGAGGACAGGCATGGGGCCCCAGATGTTGGTTATCTGTAGTGTCCCATAGCTGTGCCGGCTGCCCACTCAGACTGCTGATACCACTATGGTCTCATGACCTCCTTCAGTGCCAGCAGTCTGCCTTACCTCTGCCTTTTCTCTTTACATGTGCCCATGCAGCAATGGACCTAAGGGATGAG
>NC_056741.1:1716587213-1716637213 GCF_019279795.1 Protopterus annectens | reverse complement strand
GTCTGTGGGTACTGAAGCAATGAAATGTAATTGAGGTTATACTCCAAATATCCTGGATGTAATTGAGGTTATACTCCAAATATCCTGGAAAGATTTGTGGCTTCCAAGACTGCAGATTTAGTCAGAAGCAGAAAATGTTAGGTGAGAAACAAGTAGTTTTCATGTTTACAGGGGATGGGGAGTGTCTGTGTTCTAATGCTTAGAGAAAATAATGTCAGAGTTGATAACTATAAATGCAATGCAGACCTTGGGTGGGTAAACAGAGATTGCAGGATCTATGGCAATGCAAGATTTGAAGGAAAGCACTAAATCACATTAAAGATTATCCAGGCAGGTCAACTTATGTGTGATGGATAGCTGGGGAACAATTGCCATGAGAATAGACATAGCATACATGCCTTTAAAATGCAGTGGACCCTGTCTTAGGAAGTACTGCAGTATCAAGATAATGATATAAAGTAACAGTAAAAGAGCACAGCAAAGCTGCAGCACAGAAACAAGGTGAGGTAACATCGAGCCAAAAGCTAATGCAATATGGAGCAGGACAACCAAACTTTATAAAAATAAGGTAGGCGGACTATAACATGTAGCTAAAGAAGGTTTTTCTTTTTTTCTTAGCTAAGTAATGAGCATGGAAAGAATGAGAAAAAAGTATTGAAGGAAAGTTAGCAATTAGATTTGTTTTGCTACATGATGTTTCTTGAAATTTGTTGAGCTTTTCTCTCTGGACCTCCAATGAAAAAGGGCCTTGGCTCAGTCGGACTAACCCGGTCAACAAATGTCAAATAAATAAAATAAATATAGCTGAAGGCTGGGCTTCACTAGGTTGCTATTTTTATGAGACCGCAGTTTTCCTTAAAGGAAGATTGTCTTTTTTCCCCCCATTATGGTGCAATGGTGGTATTCATTAAAGCTGAATGCATTTCCAGGCATTTCTGCAGTTAAATCCTACTGACAGCTCTAGGCGTAAATATTGCTTATTCATATTTGCATTAATAATTCCCAAACCATGTTACATACAAAATATTGGAAGATTTCATATTAAAGCATACATGATAGCAAACACAGCTGTACTGATATTTGACATCTGTCGAATGCATTTCAAAATATATTGAATATTATTTGTATACTGCTTATTTGTATTATAATAATTTTCATATTTCTATGAATATCTCAACTTTCAGGTAACATAGGTAGGTACTAGGCTGTTGGCCCTAAGGCCTATATAAGCCTAGCCAAACGGTAACCTGGCTTTTGCCACCCAAGAAAATTATTTTCCTGTGCCCTTGTCAAGCAGAGCCACAGAAGTGATCCCTGGGGTGAATTTCCTATCTTCCATCCAATCATCAAGATTTTTCTTAAAGAGTGCTAATGAGGAGCTTTGTTTGATATAGACAGGTAGTTTGTTCCAGAGTATGGGAATTCTCTGGGACAGGAATCTATCCCTCCAGCATGATCTGTTTTTTGTGGTGACAAGGCTTAGGTCTCTAGAGCGTGTAGCTCGGAGGGATTCAGATTTCATTAAGCAGAGAATGTTCAACAGCTCTGGGTTTGACATAACTTTGTATGTTAGGCAGAGATCGCCTCTGAGTAGGCAATATGGGACAGATTAAAGCTGGAGTTTTTTGAGACGGTCTGCGTAAGGCATCTGTTTGAGGCCAGTAATCCTCTTTGTGAGGTATTTCTGCGGCCTTTCCAGTTGTTGTAGATGTCTTGTAAGGTACACACCAAAAGGGACATTGTACTCTATAATGGGTCTAATGAGTGATGAGTAGAGGGGAACAAGGACCTCTTTTTTCCTGGATGAGAAACCTTTTGTGATGAGGTGTGCCACTTAGAAGGATTTCCTGACTACTGTGGCAATGTGATTATCAAAGGAGAGACTACTGTCCACCTGTGTCTCAAGGTCTCATCACACTTTTGGTGTTAAGTAGACTACCGCCTATGTGGTAGTTCATGGGTACAGAGTTTTTACCAAAAGAGATGACAATGTACTTTTTGGCACTGAGCTTGAGGCCATGGCTTTGACACCAGGCATCTGTCTCAGTGAGGCCCTTTTGTAGGATGTCCACATCATTAGAAGTTTTGATTATGGCTCCTAGTTTGCAGTCATCTGCGAACTTTGTTAGCCAAAGACCTTCTGTGTTAGCCTGTACTTCAGAGAAGTAGATACCAAACAGGAGAGGACCTAAGACTGAACCCTGTGGTACTCCAGACAGAACTCCATAACCTCATATAAAAGCTCACAGCTGTATGAAGAAAATCATGCTGGTTTGTTTTATTAAATGTTATATTTTGTTTTTTTTTTAAATTTAATAAAAAGATTTTATTAAAATATCCTGCTGGTAATATGTGTCTTGCCTGAATGGTTACTGAGATATCATAAGCTGTTTATACAGCATTACAAAATTAATATTTACTGCCTTTATTTTTTTCTTATAAAATTCAGTTTAAAGCATTGAACTGAATGACTACCACTACTGTAATGATTAATTTATTCTGGGTAGTTTGCCATTTACAGTTTTCTAACAATACTTATGGTTACAGAGATATGAATATTTGTTTGAACATGATAATTTCATATTTTAAAGCCTCAAGCCACATTCATTAGAAGACAAAAGTACACACTCAATAGATCTGTACTGGAGGGAAAAATAAGCAGAGTGGAGCGCTTACTGCTTCCACAAGGGGGTGGGCTGAAGTTGAAATTCTCTGCCTGTTAAAACTCATTTCAAGGTTTGCAGCCATTTCCTATGTAAATTCAGTTCTTGAACAGTTGTGACTGAGCATTCAGATTGCAGGTAGTCAGACGTTAGTTGTTTATAGTGGAAGGTTAAGATAATTAAAGAAGCTCAAAATGAGATTCTGGTAGTACACTATGCAAACAACTCATGAGATGAATCTGAAGATAAAAATTATATCAGGATGTTAAATATTGAGCAAACCAGAGCAGAAGAAGAAGATAGATTTATGTGCTACAGGTAGTATAGGTGAGGGGGGTTTCTAGGTACATATCATCCTAGGGGCCCTAACTTTTAACAAAATGCCTGACCCGATTAATAATTTCTTTACTTTTTCATACTAATATATAAAATCAAAATATATTGTGCTGCTTTAAAACTTAAAAAGATTAGGGTTATTTTGCTTCTTCCTAGTAAAATACCAGTTTTAATGATAAGGATTTTTTCTATCCATACCATACCATATGGCCAGGAGATGGATTCCAGTTATGAATCTGAGCCCAGCACTTTGCTTGCAACTTACTAATATTTTCTGTTCAGAAACTTGAACCATGAATTACATGACAGCTTAGAGGGCTGCTGTATTAGTGAATGCAGGTACAGAGTTAAAAGATTCCATTGTATGCTTCCACAGAGCCAAATAAGACTCATTCTTGGGTATAAAGACTTCATTAAAAGTGTCAGTAAGTAACACTGTACAAACAAAAAATGCTACAAAAGAAATAATGAGATGTCTTCAAGAAAAAGATTATCAAATGGCATTTATCTTAAAACAAAATGTCTGCTTGAAACAGAGGAATGAGGATCTAAAGAAAAATCCAGAAGAAATAATGACATTTTTTTTAACAAAGATAATGCACATCAAGAATATGTTTGCTTTCCTCTGGTTTCTTATCAGGGCTGATACAGGGGCGGTGTAGGTCTACAAAATAACATTTTTTCTGTTGCAGAATGGTGAGCGTATCAGGAATGGTGGCAGTGATAAGTGAGATACTGTCTGTAGAAGAGACAGGGGAACTGTCATACACATTACACTATATACTCATTGAGAGATACTGGACCTTTTAGATGCTGATGGGGCACAAAGAATCGCAGTGGCGGAGACCATGGAAGGTAAGAATTGACATCTGCACTAATGGTGGTTGATAAGAAGAGGTGATGGAGGTGATGAAAGGACAAAACTCAGGATAACTGGGTCCTGGGCTTTCAATATTTAATGGCAATTTTTCTAGAAAAGGAACCTCAGCAGGAGATGACCCTTTTGGCTTATTTCTTGACATTTGAAGAGACTTAGCAATGGGGGAGGGTGCTAATGCTTGATTTTGCTATGACTAATACTTCAGAAAACTAAATCTGGTGGACAAGTCACTATGTTGGGTAAACAGACTTGCACACTGTTGGCTTGATGCAATGCTGGATACGGTAGAGGTCAATCGAAGATTTCATGAGAAAATGGGAGTCAAGAGCAGGGCATTGTAGGGAGAGGATCTTGCCCAGTCTGCAGGTTTGCCCATGTCTGCCCACTTTGTGGAGGCTAGCATGGAGTCACAAGAAACTGGCAAAGTGGGGGGTGGCTCCCTTTTCACAGGACAGATGGTGGGGTTGGGTAAGCCACAGGGGAAAGTTGGGCCAACACTGTTGCTTGGACTGATGAGTCAAAAGGTCTTCACACACCTTTATTAGGGTGGACATCTCATGTGCACTCCTAGCTACTACTGTTTTTTTTTTTTAATTAAGTCAATGGTGGAAGGTTTGTGCAGGGTTGATAGCAAACCAAAGATTGTCAAGATGAGAGAAAGAATTACTCAAGCTTCATTGGATATAGAGGTCAAGTGTTAGAGCCTTTCATGGTTCTTCCATTCAATAACTTCAGGGTTTCCTTTCTTGGTTTTGTTCCAAAGAAAAGACCAGGGCAGCTTCACCTAATTCTTCATCTTTTTCAGAAAGAAGTTTGTTGAATGATTATATTAATAAAAGTAAAGTGAGGGTTCAGTATGCCTTGATGGATGATGCAGATGAAGTCATTTGAAGCTTTTCTGCCTCATGGTTAGCAAAGTTAAATATTGAGACAACTTTTCATTTGCTCCACATCCAGGCATGTTGAGCATGCATTTACAGGTAAACCTTTATTTTGACTAGTCCAAGTCTTGAGCTGTGCAGTTGACTGCACCTCATTTGAAAACTTTAGTATAGCTTTGTATTGGACTTCACAGAGTTGAGTGGCCATGCTCAGAGCACATCAGTATTTGGATAACGTTAGTGTATAAAGTGCAGAAGTCAACTGAAGAAGAGGTTTACCTTTATTCCTGGAGTTGTGTAGAGTGTGGGGCATCATTAGTGGAAATCAAGCATGAAGGTACTTACCTTTTTGGGTCTGGAGGAAGATGCCAAACCAAGCTAGGCTTGTTTCCCCTACTGGAGAGAGAGAGATTGTGCAAGGTAAGATCCAAGGCTGGCATCTATTTAAATAAGGAGAAGGTGAGGATTGATGAGGTGGTAGGACTAGAGATTGCATTCAACAGGTGGTAGAAGTCAAGTGGTAGGACTACATATAGCATTTGACAGGTGGTAGAAGCAGAGCGGCAGGACTACAGATAGCATTTGACAGGTGGTAGAAGCAGAGTGGCAGGACTAGAGATACCATTCGACAGGTGATAGAAGTGAAGCAGGAGGACTAGAGAAAGCATTGAATAGGTCACTAGCAAGGATGCTAATGGGGTCAAGGCCAAAGCATCACAGGGTTAGGCATGCCATGGTTGGTCAAGGAGGACTTTGGCATTTGGGCAGAGGCTCTACAACATTTTAGTGTCATAACATTCTGGCAGGAGAACTGGGTGTCCTCAAAGGATCTATAACTATACACAGATGCCACTGGTGGTTAAGGAATGGCAGCATATTTTATGGGTAAGTGCTTTGCAGTCAGTTATTGGCTCACTGGGTGGAAGAAGAAAATTACCTTCTTAGCGTTCATGCCCATATGGACACATAGAGTAGTCTGTCCAAGGAATAGGAGGCTGGTCTTTCATCTTGACATTTTGGCCATTGTCCATGTCCCGGCTAAAGGATCAGCTAAATTAGATTTAGTTTAGAGTTTGCTGAGGAAATTTGGCCTCACTGCCTTAAATTTAATTTGTCCTTTTCAACAGAACATATGTCAAGATGTTTTAATAGCATTACTGAAAGTTTGTCTTATTTTCAGTTTTGCAGGTTTCAGATATTGGCTACAGAAGTGGAGTTGAGTCTGGTGGTAGTGCCAGAGGTGGTATGGAGTACTGGCAATGTGTAGTGCATTAGTTAGTACACCGGTCAAGGGCAATGTTGACTTATAATGCACATGGTGCAGTGGTAGCAGAATTTGTCTTTTGTCAGGAGGATGCAGATTTCAGAAAGGCCATAGTTTGCCAAGTTAATTGCCATGTGTTTAGTACAGAGCTGAGAGTCAGGGAAAGCAGTTAGCATGATAAAGGTGTAGTTTGCTACCACAGGTGTAGTGGCTAGGCTTGCAGGTGTTGATCGTTTATGAGTTGCATAACATAGAATTATTTCCTCACTACTGTATGCACGTGATGGTCAACGACTAGATTACTGTCTAAGTATGTCCCCAAGTCTCTGACTAATGGATCAACTCTTAGGGATGTGTTGTCAGTATTATAGTTACTAGGGTTAGATGCCTTTCCAAAGGATACTATTAAGCATGCGTTGGCATTAGTTTTACTCCATGGCTCTGACGCAAGTTATTTGTGTAACCACTTCCTGAAGAATATTTGTGTTGGTGGCAGATTCTATGACTGCTCCTAATTTGCAATTGTCTGCAAATCTGGTTAGCTAGAGGCCCTTGACATTGGCTTTGACTTCAGAGAAGTATATGCTAAAAAGGAGCAGACACTCTGCTTGTGACTTGCCTCTTTTAGAAGGTGGACTCCCCAGTTCTAACTTGATTGGTCCTGTCTGTGAGCCAGCTGGCTATCCACTGGGTGACATAAGGTTTTATATCTAACCTCATGAGTTTCTCAACAATGCCTGAGTGGATTATTGTGTCAAATGCCTTGGCTAGGTAAAGGTAGGTAGCATGAACCATTTTGACCTCATTCATCGGTTTGATGACTTTCTCAAAGAAGTCATCCAGGTTTGGGAAGCATGAACTGCCATTGATGAAACCAGCCTGGGTTAGGTCCAGTGTCTGGAGGTTTTCTCCTTCATTATCGATAATTTCCATGATAATTCTGGCTTTGCATATGAGACTAGTGAGACTTATGGGTCTATAGCTTCCAGGGTCTATAGATGGCACAACTTTGTGCAGAGGGATGACTGTTGTTGTTCTCTATTCATGAGGCACAATGCCTGTTTGGAGGCTATGGTTAAATAGTGATTCCAGAGGGCTTGACAAGCCATCTGTCATGCTAATTAGAAGGCAACCTGGGGTATTATCTGGGCCCATCAATGCAGTGTTCTTAGACTTAGAAAGAGCATTGAAGACCTGTTCTCTAGTAATAGTATGGGGGGTTTCCAGAGGGAAGGCTGAGGGGGGAGAGAGGAGTAAATTTAGAATTAAATTTTTCTGCCAGTAGGTTTGCTATATCTTCTGGTTCAGTATATGTGGCACCATGAACAATAAGCTCTACACACAATTGTGTATTGCCTTTGAGATTGTGGACATAGTAAAAGAATGCCTTGTGATTTTCCTTGGCATGGTATGCCAAATTTACCTCCAATTTGGGTTTGGTAGACTTTATTTGTCCTCAGAGTTGTTTGTTTGGTTTGATGACAGCACGTTTAACCTGCTGGGTGCTGCACTTCCAAACTTTTGTCATGATTTTTTTCCTTCTGTTATACAGCCTATTAGTGTTGTGATTCTACCAGGGTAATTATTTTTAAGTTAGTTCTGCACTTATTCCTGGTGGGTACGACTGTGTCTGTGCACCTATTAACATGCTAGTATAGGTTTTCTGTGAACAGTTCTGTGTAGGCAGTAGTGTTTTTCAGGTTTGGGGGGGCTTGAAACTTTGCCAAGTTATCACTTAATAATAATACGAAGTTAGCCTTAGAGTAGTTCTTCAACATTCCAGGGCTAGCTAGGATTCCAGTTTTTATTTTTATTTTAAAGGAAACCATTTTGTTGTCTGACTTTACCAAAGAGGACATTACACTAGGAGTTTAGCAGTGCTTTCCCATATTAGTGAGGACCAGATCCAGGATATTTGTGCTCCTGGTCCGCATATTAACAATCTGATCCACACAGTATGTGTTAATAAAAATAAATAACAAAAAGGAGGCACTCATATGGACATGCAATAATGAGGACCTAGGATCTGTGAGCTCCTTCTCATCATCTTGCACTAAAGCAGCTTTTCATGATTGTCATCCCTGAAGCCATATTTTGGTTGTTATTCCACCTTATCTGTATTAGAAGTCTGACAGATGGTTTCAATGTAAGAGGGAATTTTCTTTTTCAGCAGTTTGTATACTCACTCCTGTGGATTGTACTGAAAATGATAGGATATTAGGAGAGTCTATGGCACTGGATGAAAAATAGTATATAAAATATTATGGAAGTCATCACTTTGATGTTACGAGTGATATTAAGAGATATTCAGATAATCTATACCATGTATGCACGATTAGAAGCTCACCTCTATAGTCAATCCGAGTTGGTGCTGCTGAGGGCATAGTTGTGGCACACATTCCTCTTTTCTTCAGCCACACTTGAAACTAAGTTAAAGTATCTTGAATACAGACTACATCAGAACAATCTTTATTTACTTGGCTGGACAGAGAAGGTCGAAGGATTTAAGCCTGTGTCTTTTATTGTGAAGGGTCTGGAAAAGGTACTGACTAAAATTATTATTGAGAGATCCATTTGGATTATGCCAAGTTTCCAAAATCACAATCTTTCTAGGAAGTTGAAAATCAAATTTTTAGATTATAGTGACAGAAAGAAAGAAAGAAAAAGAAAGAAAGAAAGAGAGAGAGAGAGAGAGAGAGAGAGAGAGAGAGAGAGGTGGAGTTTTGAAGGTGGGGGTGACGAAGAAGAAAGTGGCTGACTAGTTATCTCTGAAACCAGGGATATATTTACCCCAGATTATAGCCCTTTGCTTCAAGAGAAAATAGTTTGTGCCTATGATTAGGGAATGCAGAGAGCAGGGTTTGCCAGTGCAATTAGTTTTCTGCTGTGCACTGGGAACAGTATAATGGGCAGACTTAATTATTACATTAATGGGTGAGACTGAAGCTACTCTTTTGAAATTTTCTCCTTCTAGTGGAGTTAGAGAGAGAGTTAAGGAAAATCTTACATTTTGGGAAGAAGTTGCCTCTGATGGTAAGAAGAGAGAAAGGCTCTGTCCCACTAAAAAACAAATAAATACAGGGGCAAAACAATTTAAACCAGTACTAATTTATGCAAAGGCAAGAGGAGAAAGTTTGGAATTTGTGATTATGTTCCATTATAAAACATATTTAATGTTTTGAGTGAAACCGAGGACCCAGTCGCAGGTTTTGATATACTGGATCCTCCAGAGATAACCTGGTACAGCAGAAACATAATGAAGGGGGGGAGTTTAAAAATTTAGAGGGAAGTGATACAGGATGATGGGTACAAACACCAAGTTGACTTTTTGCTTCAAAAGCATAGCAACTAAGTTTTTGCAGTGGCATGGCACTCATGGAATTTGTTGCTATCAGCACTTCATATACCTTCTTTTTTGTGTCACTAGCATTTCATCATTTCTGGCCAATGATATGTTTGGTTTTCACTGCTTTGGCAATATGGCAATGGAATGCAGCAAAATAAATACTATTTGCTGTTTTTTTTCGGAGGAAGGTGAGGGACATGGGTTGGCATATAAGGTTAATGGTTGTTCTTCATTAGTCTAGCCCATCGGTTAATATTTGCTTGATAGTATTAAGCAGACATTATTGAGTGTGCTAGGGATTTTGTTTACTGATGCGTGCTAACTCTGTCTCTAACTGTAACCCTGCACCTTATCTTAGAAAAAACATTTTGGTAATACTACCATCACACAAGACAGACTCAGACACTGAAACATGCACCAACAAATGAGCATAAAACTAAAGCTAGCATCCTTCTCTAATGAGAACAAATACTCATGCAAACATACTTTACCTGTGGCTGTGTTCTGAAGTGTCAGTCAAATGAACTGTCAGTATTCTGATACTGCAGATCACATTGCCTGCATGCTGTACTGTCAGTATTTTTTGATCCCCTTAATATCATTCTACTGGCCAGGCTACCCAGTGTGCCATGTCCATGCTGGGTCTACCAGCTAATCTCCTACCTCCCAGGACTTCCTCCAGTATTTTTCTTGGGCCACTGGGGATCCTAAGGGCACCCTGGAGGCTCTGCCATCTTTGCATCCATCCTGTATGTTTTTCCTTTATATGCCCTTCCCACTACTTTCGCTACCTCCCACACTTATTAACTATATCTGAGGAAAACTCCTCTCTTTGAACCATGCTTTCCCTTAGGAAGCATCATCAATGTGTGTCCTCTCACCCAAGATTGGCATGCATATCTCCCCCTGCTGTTCCATCTACTGCTCCAGCCACTAATAAAACCCAGGTTGTCTGGGACATTGCCAAAGCTTCAGAAAGAAGAAAAGAAATTTAAAATAAAAAATTGTTGTTGTATGTTTTTATGTCTGTGTGTGACAGTGTATGCATGTATGAGAGTGAGAGAGAGATCGATCAAGCTATTATTTTACACTTGCTAAGCAGCGTTTTTGCTGTTTAGTGTGTATAAAAAATAAATGAAACAGAAAAAAGTGTGTGTGTGTGTGTGTGTGTGTGTGTGTGTGTGTGTGTGTGTGTGTGTGTGTGTGTGTGTATGTGTGTGTGTGTGTGTGTGTGTGTGTGTGTGTGTGTGCGTGCGTGTGTGTGTGTGTGTGTGTGTGTGTGTGTGTGTGTGTGTGTGTGTGTGTGTGTGTGTGTGTGTGTGTGTGTGTTTATGTTTCTGTCTGCCTGTGTGAGTGAATGCATGTTTGTGTGTATGAAAGTGGAAAAGTGTGTGTTTGTGTGTGTGTGTGTGTGTGTGTGTGTGTGTGTGTGTGTGTGTGTGTGTGTGTGTGAGAGAGAGACAGAGAGACAGAGTGAGTCTGAAAAGTGAAAGGGATTGATTCAGTTGTTCTGTTAAGGTATCTTCCTGTTTCCAAAATCAGGTAGTATGACTTTCTGAATAATAAACATTTTAAAAGTGGTTCTTTGGTTTTGGAAACCAGTATCCACCAAAAATAACTAAGGTATACATTGTACTGAGCAGATTATATCTGATTTGTGTAAAACATTGTAAAAAGCAGTTGTTTCACTGCCTTTACATGCTCAGGCTACCTTATTGTTCTTTAACAAAGGCAAAGTTAGATAAGATGTGAATCCCTAAAGGTCTATGATAATTTACTTTTTATACTTTTTTAACAGCTTTATTGAATTATCACTTGTGACATAGGCACATTTACATTTATATAAAAGTAATAAAACTGTATTAACAAGTTAAAATTAGCAAACATTATGCTTCACATACATTGCTATATATCATATAACCAAAGCAACATTGCATAATTATTCAATTCTTGCCTCCTTTTTTAAACAACAAACATATTTATTAAACCATCACTTACAACAAAAGCAATCATACATTTATATAAATGAAAACAAACCATACTATGAAAACAAACCACACTGGCACAATCCTAGTTGCAAGCATTTTACATCATAAACCAAACTGACACTCTCCCAGTTGCAAACATTATACATGACTTATCTTCTTCTTCTTTCAGCTTTTCCCGATTAGGGGTCGCCGCAGCGGATCACCTTTCTGCTCATGATTGGCAGTGGAATTTTACAGTGTCGAGTTGCCAGCCCGGCACCCAACCTTCCACAGAAGACACACACATGCACTCACACCTAGGGGCAATTTAGAGTGTCCAATCCACCTGCAGCATGTCTTTGGGATGTGGGAGGAAACTGGAGCACCCGGAGGAAACCCACGCGACCACAGAGAGGACATGCAGACTCCGCACAGAAGGCACCCCAGCCGAGGATTGAACCAGAGAACCTTTTGCTGTGCATGACTTATAATGTACCCAATCATTTCAGCCAAACATTACATAGCTCATTTAAGTTCTGCCTCCTTTTAAACCTCATTCCTCCCCTGTATGCATTGTACCCGCAAGTCATATTTTTTCCTATGAGCTCAGTGTTACAGGGAAAAAACAATAGAAGGCAAAGTCAATGATTGGTCATCCCATGCCAATATACATGGAGTATAATAGCCTAAAGTACTTCTTTACTGAGTTTTCACTACAGCAAAAGTAAAAATCCTATTTATTGTTCATGAATACATATTGTTGTCACTGTGTCCTGCAGTTTACAGTCATGTGTAGTAATTTACATTACATGAAGATAAAAGTGTATGTGTGTCTTTACATCTGGATTTACCAGCTAAG
This sequence comes from Protopterus annectens, assembly GCF_019279795.1. Classification (NCBI taxonomy): domain Eukaryota; kingdom Metazoa; phylum Chordata; order Ceratodontiformes; family Protopteridae; genus Protopterus; species Protopterus annectens. Next base: position 1,716,625,017 of record NC_056741.1, on the reverse strand, counting down.
TATGTTTTATAGCTGGAGGCCATGTTGTATTATTCAGCAAAATGCTATAATACTTCATGTGGTTACAGAAAAAATATCCTTAAATGCCTACAGAGATGGTCCTTTATTATTAGGTAATGCCATCTGTTTTATATAGCCATTTAGAATCTCTGCTTTTTACATTTGGTTTACAAAAAATATATAGGAAATTGTGTAAGAAAACTCCATGAAAACATATTGAATACATGTTAAATCAATTAGGAGATACAACTTTTATATACAAATATGAAAAATGGTCAAAATAGCCATTTTTCTAATGGTAAACCTTCTCAAGATGTTCAGTCGTTAAGGAATTAAGATTTTGATCTATTACCATTTAAAGAACCTTAATCTGCAAGACAAATAAAGTTTTTCATCCAGTGAAAGTTTGAAGTGTTACGTGTTCCTGTTCCAGCCTATCAGTAGTATTCGAGTTGAGGATAAATAGCATACTTTTTGACTTGAGTGAGTTATGAGTCAGGCCTGATTTTTGTACCTGGGGTAAAACATTAAAAACATGTCTTGGACTGATTTGTTAAAGGTAAGACAACTTATCTGATGAACAGTTAATTGCTGAATCACTAATGTATTGCACAATGGAAGTGGGAGAAAAAATCTATCCAAATCATTCCCCAAAGCAGAAAATAATAACAATAATCTAGATCTGATTCTCATGTGATAGCTTGTGGCAGTATTTGAGAAAGGAAGATCAGTTATTTCATTTGCGGCTTTGCAGCCTATTTGTAATGTAGCTACAGAACCAGTTGATGTGTAATTGGACAATGCTTATCTCTATGGGCTGGATTCGCGATGGCTTGCACAGAGTCTAAGAGTAGAGTAAGACTCCATGCAGCCATCATGTCCGACGAGCGATCCAGGAACAGCCTACAGGAACGTGCAAGAGACCTCCTAAAACGGCTCTTACACGGACGGGGCTGGGATATGCAAATTACCTCAATTGCAGGCAAAAGGCATGCAAATGAGGTAGATTTGCGATTCAGGAAACCCGAACCTGTCCGAGTAAGAGCAGTGTTATTTGCAGAAATGTACTCAATTGACAACTGAGTACCATTCTGCAAATAGCAAAACAGAGCCATGACAGCTCCAAATAAAGCTTGCATCCAGTGCAGGAAGCATGCTAATGGCCAAATATATGGCCATTGGAAATATTTCCTGATGCAATATGAAAAAAAAAATGTTTTTTCTCCGATTTCTGATGTTTAAGCATAGCGCAGCACCGCGCAAACAGGCTGCACTCTAAAACCCAGAAAACTAAAAATTAAAACGCACAAATGTGGATCTTGTTTAAATTGTTAATGTACAATGCAAGGGAATGGCAGGCTGAAGACAACATGGCCACCGAGTAGAGGCTGCTAAGGGGGGAAGCTCAGTCAAAGAGATGTAACCAAGCATTAGTAGGCAATCCTATGTAAATGAGGGTTAGGATAGTGAATCGCAAGTTTATATAGCAAATGAGCACAGTCAGTGGAGTGTAGGAGTAGGATAAGGGGAGTAACAGCGTAGAAGATAGGTGTCATCACGAGGGGGGCATGTATGAAAGAAGTGAAGCTCATTGGAGCAGAGTGGCATGTGTCAGCTGTTATTTACACATCATGGAAAGAGGTGTGTCAACAGGTAGGCTAGGGAAAGGCAAGAAATGGAAGGTGTATGCCGTGGATAACACCAAAGTTTCTTGCTGAGCGGGTATGCACGCGTTTGCGCGCCTGTAAACCTGAGTATGACAGAGTGCGTGCATGTAAGCATGAGTGTGCGTGTTTAAGCTGGAGTAAGCATGTATAAGGCTGATTAAAGAGTTGTAAGTGCATTTGCGCTGCTGTGCATGCGTTTTAACCTGAATAAGCAAGTTTTAGTCCATGTAAGCATGTGTGCACGTGGGTTAGCTGGTGTGTGCGTGTTTGTGCTTGTGTGCGCGGCGTTCCCCCCTGAGGAAACAGAAAGGAAAAAGGAAGCACAACAAATAGTAGGAAGCTACCAGGGAGTACTAGCAGACCTACCAGGTGAAAACAATCAGAATCAGGCAATTACACAGGCAGTACACTAGCCCAGCCCAGCCTAGCACTTAAAACTCTGCAAACAACAGTCCATGATGTTTCTCACAACAGACATTGCAGTAAGCTAATGGAAGTGAAAACTGAAAAAGCTTTACTGAGACAAAGAAATGTTAGGAGCTGCCATTGCTGTTATAAGGCTACATATGCAACATGCTGAGGGTGGTGACAATGGAAATGCTGCTGGACAACCCACAGTGAGGAGACGAAGAAGAGTGTACAGACCCAGGGTAACCTACCAGGGGCTACATGAGTTGGAGATAGTGGAGCGCTATAGAGTGGACAGAGACCTCCTGCAGCAAATTGTTGAGCTGTGCAGGCCACACCTCACACACAGAACCAACAGAGGTGAACCCATCCCAGTGGAAACCAAGGTATGTGTTGGCCTAAGAATATTAGCAACAGGTACCTTCCAGAGACCAACTGGTGATATGATGGGGATATCACAGGCATCAGCATCCAGGGTACTGCACCAGTTCCTGGATGCCATGTCAGCACATGTCGGTGATCATGTATATTTCCCCAATTCCGGTGAGGTATTGGCCAGCAATATTCATCTCTTCCAGCAAATAGCGAAATACCCTGAGGTAGTGGGTGCAATAGACTGCACGCACATATGCATCCAAACACCAGCATGAGAGCGGGGTAGGGTCTACTTCAACCGCAAGGGCTTCCCCTCCATCAACTGCCAGGTCGTGTGTGATGCCCAGGGCATAATACTGAATGTGTGTGCAGGCTGCCCTGGAAGCTACCATGATTCCCATATCTGGCATCTGACGCAGCTGTACCAGACATTTGCCAATGGGGACATCCCACATGGTCACCTAGTGGGGGATGCTGGCTATGCAATGGAGCCGTGGCTAATGATGCCCATCAGAAATGCACACACACCTGAACAGGAACGCGATAATGAGGCACACGCACAAACATGTAATGTAATAGAGCATGTGTTTGGGCTGCTTAAGTTATGGTTCCGGTGTCTGGACACATCTGGTGGAGCCATGCAGTACTTACCGACTACATGTACCCAAATTGTCATGGTATGTGCTATGCTACATAATATGATCCTGCAAAAACAGCTGCAGCAGGACCAGCATAGGCCTGGGCCAAACAGCCCCCCACCATTGCCAAGGCCATCACAGGCAGAGCATGACTCCGAGTAGGAACAACCTGAACCTGCCCCAGTATACAGAAGGAGGCATGCCCAGTATGCTTTGGCCTTGGCAAAGATGCAACGCATAGCACATACACTGGCTCAGTAGGAACTCTGGAAATGATGCCTGTCTCTGACTCGCACATATAGTAAAAGGGATGCCTAAGTTGACACTACCTGCTTCCAAACATGTACAGGAAGTGTAGTATGTGCAACTGACATAGGCAGCCCTGCAGCACCACCTAAGGCATGGTTGCCATGTGTTAAGCAATATAAAGCAGTGGTAAACAGCATTTACCACCATGTAGTATATGCAAACAAAATCGCACACACCAACTAGCACAACTGTGGTCAATGTTGAGTAATATTGGGCAACGTCCAGCAATGTTGGTGAATATTGAGCAATGTCGGACAAGCCTGGTCTAAGTAGGGCATAGCTGAACAAAAGCCAACATGCTCTTATCTGCTTAACTGGCCCTTAAGCAGTCTGGTCTGCTCAGTATGAAAATATAAAGCAGTGATGGGCCTCGAATCCAGGATACTGTGCACTATAGTCAAAGTACTGAACCACTAATCCATGACAGTATTGCAGTGGTCAGCCTGTATGAAGGAATGTTTATAAGTCTATGCAAAGTATATCATGGAAACCCTGCAGGCACAGCATAATCCATGTCGAGTTATGACACAAAGGTGAGTCCTGCAGTAAGAACAGAACCTGACTTCCAACACACACAGTATAAATGTTAATATTGGTCAAGTTCACACACATCAACAAATGTAGTGGACCTCAGATAGCAACATACTGAAAGGTCACACTGGGCATGCTCACACACTTGAATAAATGAGGCAAATGTCAGGCAACAAAACACAGAAAGCCTGAACTGGGCATGCTCACACACTTAGGCCATGTCTGAGTACAGCAGTGGGCCACGCATATCTGGCAGTTGCATGTGTTAACCCAGGAACCTGTCACTGTCCAGCAATCCGCCCTGTGCACACAGTTATATGACAACAGACACATCTATAATATAGTGGAACCCTGTCATAATCAAATATGTTCTGCAGATACCGAAGTTGTTCAGAGAAACTGGTAAAGCAAAGATGATAAAGACCTGCAAACAGTATCAGCAATAAACATTCTGCATCCTGAACATTAGTATAGGTTTAGAGGTCGATACTAGGCTATCTGCCCTAGGGCATGTACAAGCCTAGCCAGAGTGTGTTTGGCATTCGCAACCCTGTCAGATTACTACACTGTGTGTGTGAATAGTAGGTCACACAAGATAGCCCATGTATGTTTAGGCTAGTGTGCCTCTGTCTAGCAGGGACACAGAAGATATCCCAGGGGTAAACATATGATCACCCATACAGTCATCAAGATGTTTCCTGTAGGTGGTCAGTGGGTGGCTCTGCCCATGTGAAACTGGGATTACAATCTGGAGTGAGTCGAGCCTCTGGGATAAGAATCTGTCCTTCCAGCATGTCCTATTAACATCTGTGTTGAGGTATACGTCCCTGGGGTGTGTAGCTCCAAGGGAGTCGGATATCCTGAGGTGGAGCATGTCCAGTAATTCTGGGTTGGGTATATCTGTAAACAACAGGCACACAGCATATCCGAGTAGGTGGTAAGTGACTCAGTAGAGCTGGAGTTACTGCATCCGAACTGTGCAGGGCATCCGTGTGAGTCCCTAGATCTGCTTGGTGAGGAACTTCTGTGGCCAGTACAGTTGCTGCAGGTGTCAGGTAAAGTACACCCCACATGTGGCATTGTAACCAAGCATGGTTGTGATGAGTATAGGGGCACAATGACCTCACTAGATCTAGATGTGAAACCATATGGTATAAGGTGGCCCATATAGAAGGTGTGTCCAACCACTTTGGCAATGTGAATGTCAAAGGTGACAGTACGAACAAGTCATGTCCACAAACCCCTAACAACTCCTACCATATGTAATGGAGTACTACCTATGTGGTAATGTGTGGGCATGTTGTTATTCCCAAAGGGGATGACTATGCAACTAATGGCATTTAGCTGTAGGCCATGGCTCAGGCACCAGTCATCCATCTCTGTGAGACCCTGTTTGAGTATGCATGTGGCAGCTGGAGAGTTGATCATGGCACCCAGTTTGCAGTCAAGTGCAATCATGTTCAGCCATATTCCCCCTGTGGTAGCCTGTATGTCAGACAAATATATACTGAACAAGAGAGGTCCCAGGACCGAGCCGTGTGGGATGCCACGTGTAACTGGTGTATAGTCAGACATGGCACCTGCAATTCTGACCATGTGGGTGCTATCCCTGATCCAGGTAGCAATCCATCGTGTGAGATATGTGTCCATATTGACACTGGTGAGCCTATGCATAATGGCCCAGTGGGTTATTGTGTTGAAGGGTTTTGCAAGGTTCAGGTAGGCTGTGTGGACAACCGTCCCTATGTCAATGGACCTGTTAACTGTTTAAAGAATACAAACAGATTCAAGAGGCAAGTTCTGCCCACAACAACACTGAAATGTGTAGGACACAGTGTCTGTAGGTTCCCGATGTCTATGTGTATGAGTCCCATGACAATACGCTCCATAACTTTGCAGAACAGGCTACTTAGGCTTATAGGGCAATATTGTCTGTGGTCTGCTGTGGCACCAACTCTGTGGAGTGGGACCACTGTCACTCTACGCCATTCCTTGGGTACATATCCTGCAGTAACTCCGATACTGAACAGTGATGTAATGTGAGGGTTATGTCTGTCATGAAGTTCATGTAAGATGCAGGCCGGGACACCGTCTGGTCCCATTGATACTGTGATGTACCCTTTGGGGAGGGCAGCACTCACCTGTTACTGTATGATGTCAGGGAGGTTATACTCTGTTGGGATGGATAGTTGCTCGTTAGGGGGTTATGGGGGGGAGACATCTGCACTGAACCTATTTGCCAGGATGTTGGCAATGCCAGTGTGTTCAGGCTAAGTTTAGTCAGTATGCAGTAACTCACAGCATATCAGTGAGTGTCCACCCAGGTTCCTGACATAACTGAAGAAGGCCGTGTGATAGTCCTACATGTCTGGTGCAATTGTCCAGTAGAAGCGGCCCTTAGAAAAGTTCATGAGTGATCGTAGCTGTCTGCTAGTACAGATCACAGATGCCTTCCCAGTCTGGGATTGTGCTCTATCATGTAGTAGCTTCCTCCTGATGTTGTACAGCTTATTAATGGCTGGGGTCTACCAGACAGGTCCCCTGCCATTGGAGGAGTGAGTCCTGTTGTTATTTGGGATAGCACAATCCATGCAGTCCACTAGGTGTCCATAGAATGGTAGTTGTATATGTATGGTCTGTATGCTTTGTGCAGTGCTACTAACCCAGAGGTGTGTGTATCTGTGATGTATATGGATACTCCCCCTAGTTGTGTTGTCTGTTCCAAGTCCTGTTGTCAGAAAGCATGATATGAAACATAACCTGGTAGTGGTGGTGTGCATAAGTGAGCCTGAACCAGGCATGTGTTAATGCACAGATATCACTATCCACCATACTGAGGAGAGTCCTGAGTGGCCGCAATATGAGGGCAACACATCTAGTATTGAGCAGCATTACCCTTAGTTTCATTTAACCTGTAATGTCTATGGAGGTGGGTTGTCTTTTGAGTCCTGCTTAAAAAAGGCACTATGTTGATAGCAAGAGCCTTAGCCAGCATTCGAAAGTCCAAGGGTGACAGGTGCAAGCTGTCCATAGTGAAGCTACGTAGCATGTTAAGCATGTCACCACAGGCTGACAGACACTGCATCCCCTATGAATTAAACAAATTTGTTAGGCAACTGTTAAACATGATATGTTTGTCTGTATACTGTGACATCATAATTGGTGGGTGTAAGATGCTAGACAAGGTCAGGGTCATACTGGCCTGGGCTACATGATCAGAGTGTTCCTCCATGTATCATGTTATGTGGTCCAGGGAGTAACGTCTGAGGTTTTACGCACCAGCATGGACAATGATGATGCCAGTCATGTACTTGCTTTGGAGTGACCTGACTGCATGTGTTATGTGGCAGATCCTGGCACCTGACAGACAGCCCAAAGTGACTATTCCCTTGTTTGAGTTGGTGAGTGGTAGGTCAGTGTGTCTGACAATAAGTGTCGCCTATTACAAGTGTATTAGGTGTGTTGTTTAGCCCGAAGGGCAGTGACTATGTGGCACACTGACATTGTGAACTATGTGATATGTGGGTATTGTAATGGGGTTGCAGTTGTGTGTGTGTCTGCTTTGGAGGTCTCTGCTGCTTAGGCAGATTTCATTTACAGCATCCGAGTATGTCTATGTGTGATAATGTGGTTTGAGTGCTGTCGCTAGAGGATATGTGAGACTGATATGTGATGTGTGTGGTTACCTTCACCACCTGATAGACTGTGCCAGTCATGGGTCGAGAGAGTTCAGCACCCTGTATGTCTATATAGGTGCATCTCACACATATATCTGAGTTTGTCGGGAGGAGGAGAGGGTTGTCTGTGTACACGAGGCAGATGTGACAATGTGTCAATATCACAATATTCACCAGCTGGACTGGAGAGTACACACAAAACCAACCCCTGGACATGCCAGGATATTATGATGACATACTCTGTAGCCTGATTACAAAGGATTAGTAGGGTGTTAAGTGTGTAAAAGAGTATAACAGGGATTAGTGCTTATGTTCATTGGTGTTTTGTAAAGAGTAGCTGAGAAGGAGTCCAGACTGAATCATGACACCTCCTTCAGCTATGTCATAAATAGCAATGTACACCCATATATGTCCTGAGTCAGGGCCAACTGTACCTGACTGACAATGCCGACATCCTGACAGACAGGCCCATATGTACAAACCCACCTCCCACTGACAATAGTCCATATCATCATACCAGGAGATATCACATGTAGAATGGGTGAGCAGCTACCCCCAATGCCAAAAGCATGGCAGCAAGTGGAATACATTGATTCCAAATATGTGTCATGCACAAACTACAGAACAAACAGATCCTGCACCTGAACAGTCAGCTGAGCCTCACCCCCTACACAGGATGTGGAACTGATGAATGTGTCACAGCAACATATGGCACTCCCCACAAGTGTTGGTGCACAACACACCATGGGAAGTCAAGTCCAGTACGCCTATGAAGTCTGATCTGCCAGGTCATGGAGTCCATCATGGTTGCAGTCATAAACAGAGCTATTGGAAGCTGACATACACACAACCCTACCAACTGTGGTATGTTCATGTGTGGATCATGGTTTCCAAACATGCTAGACTGTTTGCAAGGCAGCCACCCAGGACATACATCACTGAACACATCTACACATGTCTCACATAGACTTTGACTAGCCCTTTATCAACATCCCAGACACATGTAGTGTCCACAAAACCAACAAGCTGTGCATGAATATGTGTTGACATATGACGGAATGTCAATGTGTCCACAGATAGATCACACAAGGTAAGGATTATGAGGTCTTGTTCAAGCTGTTGACACCTGCTGACCCACATGGACCATTCCTGGAATGGCATAAAGCAAAGTGTACACACATCACCATGTCCAGTCTGATGATGTCACCATCCTATAAATACAACAGGAGAAGGGAAACCAGCCAATAAAGCAAATAGCGCGCCGTGTTAGTGCGTCTCTCTCTGGTATCATAACATAGCTAGGTAGGGGTTTGAATCCTGCAAACACTGACAGTGTGTGTGGGGGGGAGTGTATATGTGTGCAGTTTCCTTTGAGAGGTGTTCCCTTTTTGGAGACTGGGAAAACTCACTAAAAGAGGTACATTCCTTTTTGGAAAGTCTGATGATGTCACCATCCTACAAATACAACAGGAGAAGGGAAACCAGCCAGTAAAGCAAATAGCGCACCGTGTTACTGCGTCTTTCTCTCTCTAGTATCATAACATAGTTAGGTAGGGTTTGAATCCTGCAAATGCTGAGTGTTGTGTGTGTGGGGGTGTGTGTGTATATGTGCAATTGTCTTTGAAAGGAGTGCCCTTTTTGGAGACTGGGAAAACACACTAAAAGAGGTACATTCCTCTTTGGAAAGACTGATGATGTCACCATCCTACAAATACAGACGGAGAAGGGAAATCACCCAGTAAAGCAAATAGCACGCCGTGTTAATGCATCTCTCGCTAGTATCATAACATAGTTAGGTAAGGGCTTGAATCTTGCAAACGCTGACTGTGTGTGTGTGTAGGTGTGCAATTGTCTTTGAAAGAAGTGAGGCTGGGAAAACACACTAAAAGAGGTATATTCCTCTTTGGAAAGACTGATGATGTCACCATCCTACAAATACAGACAGAGAAGGGAAACCACCCAGTAAAGCAAAGAGTGCACCGTGTTAATGCATCTCTCATTAGTATTATAACATAGTTAGGTAGGGGTTTGAATCCTGCAAATGCTGACTGTGTGTGTGTCACTGTTGGTCAATGCGGTGTAGGTTTTGCTTTTACTATGGTATGACATATTATGATTACAACAGTAAGTGCACTGCACACATCAGGTATCTGCGGGGCAAATATATATGTGTACATGTCCCCTCAATCAGTACATAGGTGTGATGTGTGTATGTGTGCAATTGTCTTTGAAAGGAGTGAGACTGGGAAAACACACTAAAAGATGTACATTCCTCTTTGGAAAGACTGATGATGTCACCATCCTACAAATACAGACAGAGAAGGGAACCCACCCAGTAAAGCAAATAGCGCGCCATGTTAATGCATCTCTATCTAGTATCATAACATAGGTAGGGGTTTGAATCCTGCAAACGCTGACTGTGTGTGTGTGTGTGTCACTGTTTGTCAATGCGGTGTGGGTTTTGCTTTTACTATGGTATGACATATTATGATTACAACAGTAAGTGCATTGCACACATCAGGTATCTGCGTGGCAAATATATATGTGTACATGTCCCCTCAATCAGTACATAGGTGTGAAGCCTGCATACTACATGAATACATTTGTTTCCATTGACAGGTTGTGCCACTGCTTCACAGATCGTAGGTCACATATGTATGTATGTGACAAGGCCATCCACTGTCATGATCTGTGGCCAAGGTCATCTGTGCCGCACACACCCATGACAGTTACTTAAGAGTAGTGTGAGTGAGGGTATATGCCTGGGGTATATGTCAGACATATTCATACACAACAACGACTGCCAATAATGGACAGTCTTTATAGGTGTACAACTGCCTTGTGGATATGCATTCAGGCCTCTAATGTCTTATGTGATACACATTGGGACTCCACAATACCTATGGATATGTGGATACCAAGGGACACATGACATAACATGAGGCTGTATGTACACATTGGTACCCAACATACATGTTGAGGGCTACCACCTGTGTGGTACTGATGAGATAGTATGTATAGTACATGAGGATGACAATGCCATAGTTGGCTTACTACTATACAGCATGTATCAGATAACAGGTATCTGTCTGTATGATACCCTTGTGTAGGATATGCGTCCCATCCAGGGAATGCATTGTAGGCCAATGCATGCTTTTCCAGATTTGGATGGACACATCCCTAGTGTGTTTGCATGTACCTAAGGGGGCTTGGCATATGCCAAACAGGTGTGGTCACAGGAATGGGTGGCAGTCATTACTACTGGTTAGTGTTATAGTGTAGCACTGGAAGGATCCAACTATTACTGAGTTCCCTACGACTGTGTGTCATTTGTCAGGACATCATCCAATGATTGCTTATAGTCATGCTGTTGAGGTTGTGTATACTACCAGACCACAAATCATTGACAGATATTAACGGTATCACCCACAGCATAGTGTCAACCCATGTCATACACACATGTCTACCCATGTTAGTACATAACTGTAGTAGAATGCATACTGGCCACTGAAAGATACTATGAGATGTTAACAATGTGTACAACAGGGCATGCCACATGTCCCATGTGTCCACTATGCACGTACATGCAGACAGTGCGCACCCACCATGTTCACAGATGTACACTTGCTAATCTGTACTGCACACATCACACACATACTGTCCACTCACTAACACATGCTGGCAACACATTACACTTCAGCCAAGTGGCACATGGGTGGACAATACATACTCAGACCTAACAGTGGTGTAAACAATGATACATTGACAATCAGAGCTTTGATGCATAATGTCTGCTCAGATATACCTACAAGGATGTCATTACACTTTCCTGTTGACAACTTGCTAATATTGCTACACTACTATAGTGTCACCCTGTGCATCAGCACCATGTTAGCCTGTTCCTCCATGAATGTTACAGATGACAGGAGGTGACACAGGTATCATCATATGCACAGGGCATTTTGTTGTTTGCCAGAGCCTGACATTGACCCATCCAATCGACATGTCTGTGTGTGTGTGTGTGTGTGTGTGTGTGTGTGTGTGTGTGTGTGTGTGTGTGTGTGTGTGTGTGTGTGTGTGAGGGACAACAGTACAGCATGGGCCAATGTTGATGTAATATGTGTGTGTATGTGTGAGCCCTAGTTGTTTGGTTAATGTGTGTGTGTCTGCATGCACACAGCTCCACCATGTGGCTGCCATATATGGTAGTTTGTGGGACAGCCACAGACTGTACCTGCTAGGCTGTACAGATCACTGTCTCTGGCCATGGACACAGTACCTGTGCCTGGCAGGGGTGCTACGGACAGTATCGGGTACCAACCCTGACTGGGTACTGTCATCAGAGGCAGAGGTATGACAACTGGACCCATGTCCCTGTTGGGACTGGCCAGAGCCATGTGCACATGGTCTACTGGGACGGTCAATGGACAGGCCAGCCCCAGCATTGCTGGGGCTGGTACTGCCACTACGGGAGTGGCTGTGAACTGTGGGCTGTCCGCAACCACTGCCTGCTGTTGCTGTTGCTGGCATGCATCCGCGTCGATGTCACAACCGTCCCACACAGTCCTGGCTCATGGAAGACATATTGTGGAGGGCATCTAATGTCTCCCCCCAATGTCTATCAATGACCTCGGTGTAAGTCCGGATGGCACCGGCAAGGTCACGGATGCTGTCATTGATAGCAGCGTAATGTGCCCTCTGCGCCCTAAGTCCCTGCCTGGTGTACTGTTCCATACGTACCTGAGCCTGCATTACAGCCTGGAACATATTGAACGTTGTAAGACCTGTGAGGGCATGCCTACCATGGGCAATATGACCAGCGGTGCTCCCCCGAGAATCCCTGGACCTCCGCCTATGTGGTACCATTCCAGGAATACAGCTATGGCTGCTGTGAGGGGATGCAAGTGCCATGGGTACCACACTCTCCTGGTCAATGCCAACTGTATGCTGTCCCTCGCCTATGGCCATTGATGTTGAGGGATGTATTGACAGTATGAGTGTGTGCATAGATGGGGTTGAATGCTGTGTACTGTCGATTGGTGGACCAACGACAGACCCTGTCAAACCTTCCTGTGCCAAAATACATGTCTCATCATCATCACTATTTGTGGCAGTGGCTTCAGGTTCCCTGATGCTTTCGGCCACCCCTAACCTCAGCACCTGTGAGAGGAAGACAGCAAACACACTTTACGGTCTGCACATGAACACATGCACACATGCACACATGCACACATGAACACATGCACACATGCACACATGCACACATGAACAGTAATACACTCCTTACTACAGCACATACACACACACACCAGCAATCCAACACATACTCTATAGTGGGTGAAGGTGGGTGTCAGTATCACAAGGTAAACAGTCACCACACACATGTCAGCATGCAGAATATGTATTGCACAAGACCATGCAGTGCAAGTGTAGACACCCCTATTTAATGGCAGTATACATGGCTTTGATGCAACTGTGTAGTTGTTCAGTGATTGGCTACACCCTGGAACACAATGTGTACATGGACAAAACATTGCTGTGCAGGTATTATCAGCTCTGCAATGCCCTGTGCACCATCACTCACAAGTATACATGCCATGGCTGCATGTGTTATCTGTGTGACACATAGATATCCATGTCTGAGTACAGTGTCTGTGTCCATAGCAGATAATAGTGGGCACGGGTGTAGCACATGCATGCTATGTACACACATGGGATGTGTGGTGCATGTTGATGTGAAGGAATCCCAATGCTCGACATGGCCAGTGTACAGTGGTTATGGTGAGTGTGGGACATATTGCAGATATGTCGGTGCCAGACATGGCATGGCATGCTACATGACTGCAACATTAAACACCACACATACCCAATGTGTGTCAAGTGACCTATACACCCACTAGCATTCCAGGACATATATGTGACACTTTGTTTGGATGGCAACTGCTTTGCACATTGTGTATACTGGCATATGTAAGCACACACACAACATGGTATGCATATTGTGTATAGGTGCATATGTTTGCACACACACAACATTGAGGTGCAAAGCAATGACTGCTATGAGTAGTACTGTGGTCACTGTAACTGGATGGGGTATAGTACCCTGTGCCATCATCAACATGCATCTTGTGGTCACTCACAGCTACTAATGTGTGCAAGACCACCGCCTAGCATGCTGCACCTGAACTGCAGTGCCATGGCTACGTTCACAATTACACAGCCACCTTGTACATGGGTGTGTGAGGTGCCCAATAGGGAGCATTGCCTAACATGACCGTGTTATGTGTTGCAGAGTGTTGCACAGCCCCATGATAGGCCTCTACCCCTGAGGTACATCATGTGTGTGTGCATGACATGTGGGATACTGAAGTGTGACCTTACAGCGGGTGTGTGGTAATGCCAAATGTAACATGTTTTCATGTACTGTGTATGATAAATGTGTTCTGCTGTGTATAGCTGTAGCAACTATGCATATCCAATGTGCAGTACAGTTTTGCCACAATTGTGTCTGCTGCACGGTGCATTGCATGTGATTGAGACGGCTACTGACTTTACTGAGATGATTGATGTCTCACAGCAAACATGCACAGCATGCATTATGCATAGGTGTGTTAAGTGTACATGGCCTACACCTCACCTATGACATGCACATTTCATTACCAATATTAAAGTGTTAACACACTCACCAGCATGTATCGCCTGCCCTGCTGTCACACCAGAGGGACCTACAAGAATATGACACAGTTTGTCAGTGGCCACAACTGTGGCATTGCTACTGTGAGTGTGCTAAACTACAGTGGAACAACAGTCAACAGTCACAGGTGTACAGATACTACTCCAAATATCAGTATTGCACACGACAGGCAGCACAACTGCTAAACACACAGTACACATCTCACATGTGCATATTCTCACAATACAGGTAACAGTAGTCTACAGCTAGGGCATATTACCTGCACGCTCCATGTCATCCTGCTGGGTGGCTCCGGCCTCCATGATGACACATGTGTGATGCTGTTGCTGCTGTAGGCCAGGAACCACCATGCTTAGGAGCAGCTCCTCCACTCTGGTGAGGGGGGGGATGTATGGCAACCCTGCCACCTGTGGCAAGCTGTTGCCCATGGATATCAGACGCATGCTGCTGGACATGTCTAATTAAATCACTGCAGTGATACATATATACATATCTATACATATCTATACATATATAGCCATATATATATATATATATATATATATATATATATATATATATACATATCTATACATATCCATACATATCCATACATATCTATATATATATCTATATATATGCATATAAATCAATATATATCCATATATATCCATATATATCTATATTTATCCATATATATCCATATGGCTAAGCTACACACCCCCAACTATATATAACAACTCCACAGTCGCACAACAGTGGGGAGGGGGGCAAAACTAAGGTTTTTGCCTTGAATACTTTTGTCAATGAAATGAGCTGTCAACCAAATGGGTTTCAGTGAAATGGGCTGTCAGCGAATAGAAGTAGACCCATCTATATTTATATATCTAACTATATATATATATATATATATATATATATATATATATATATATATATGTATATATGTATACATCTATATATAGATCTATATATCTATAATTCTATATATCTATATATATGTATATATGTATATATATATATATATATATATATATATATATATATATATATATATATATACACACACACACACACACAAACACACACATATATAAATATATTTATATATATATTATATAATATTTATATATATATATATATATAGGCACATATACTGCCCACCTTTCATGGTGGGGATGTCAATTATGCAACAGTTGTGAGACATATGGTTATGTAATACTACTGCATAATGTTGTGCAGAATGCATTCTGCTGTCCTCAGGCCATATAGCTGTAGCAGGCCTCACTGCCTGTAGCCCAGTCCCACAGCATTTAATCACCACATGACATATATCGGCACTGCTTGCTGTCTGCAATGCCACACACTACAACCTACATACATACGTGCACATAGCAGCCTTCAACAACATACATATGTCCAGCCTTCACTAACAGTTGCAGTATGTCCCTTGCCCTATGCAAATGTGCATGTACATATAGATACGGACTGCTGCCACATATGGATGATTCACAGTGTGTAGAGTACCCTTCAGACACATCATTCAGATGTCAGCAAATACATATCTGTTACATACCTTACCTTTGTATTCCTCACCTCCATCTGTTGCAGGTGTTGATTTTTTTTTTTGGTTTTGGTTTCCTCTGTGTGTTGGTCTTTCTTTTCAGTGTCTGTCTCCTACTGCCTGTTTGTAACTGTCTGTCTGTCTCTGTCTGTCTATCTCACTCGCGCTCTCTCTCTCTCTCCCAGTTGGTGCAATGATATTATTGCATGTGTGGACAGCAGATACAGGCTGCTTTTCTAGGTATCTGCACATGTGCATGTGATGGCCTCTGCACCAATTGGTGCCCACCATTTAGTAATTGCATGCAGCCTGCTGTGTGGTAATTGCCGTTCTCACTGTGATTTCAGGACACTGCTATAAAATGATAGGTTAGGTAGGCGTAGCCCTTTCAGTTTTGCAATGTGCGGACCATGCTTGTTTGCTGTGGACACTGTTGTCTCAGTCAGAAGTTCGGTATATGTCTCATATCTGAAGCTGGGTTGTAGCCAGTGAAATGCATGTTGTACTGAAACCTGACTGTTGCTTCTTCCAGTACACTCTTCTCAGTGTGTAGGTTTACTCACACCTCCTAATGCTAACACTAGATACATGGGAGTATGTACTTTCTTTTCGAATTAGAGAATTAACTGGCATATAACAGTACTTATTGCAATGTATTCCTATGGCTTTCCTATTTTCCCTTTACATTCATTCATTGTAATGCATGATATATTTCTTTCGGCACCAAGTTATTGTATATCTGCTGTGGCTTAGTGGTACGTTGTGCAGACTGGTGAGTCCAAGGTGTGGGGTTTGAGACTGACAAGGGTATTTTATTTTGCTGCTGAGCAGTACAAGGGCCCTGTCATACAGAGTGACTAAGGCACATTTAAGCAGTTGTAAGCGGGTTTGTGAGGGTTTGCGTGATGCTTAGCAATGCTAAGCTAAGCTTAGCTTAGCTTATTTTATTTTAGCAATACTAAGCTAAGCTTGGCTTAGCTTATCATATCTTAGCAATGCTAAGCTAAGCACACACATGCGCACACTGGTGCAAACCCGCTTACTACTGTTTACAAGTGCTCACTCCCGCTAACCCCTGCACTCATTTCTTTGACAGAAAAGTGAATGGGGAGATAGGAATGTGGTGATAAAGGGTGCACAAAGAGGGGAGGACAGTAGGGAAACCAGCTCGATCTGTACAGTATGGGTGTGGGGAAGGCCCATAGCTGCCTGTATCTTTACCAGCAACAGCTGTGCATATGCAATACATTAGGAGTGAAATTTGAAACCTTCTACCCCTGAGAGAGGGGTGAGGACAACTAAGTATGTTGTACTACCAATTATGAATATCAGGTACATGCACTGTTTGTGAACTGCTATACTGTCATTAGTATATTACTCACTTCTGAACAGTTGTGGTTTGTTTGTGTTGACATTAGCACAGTCTGCTCAGGACAACTGGACATATTTCAGTATTGTGTATGCCTACCTACACCCGTGGGTGTGCCTGACTACACAGGTATATGGTACTTTGGGTAGGGGTGCAGAACTGCGGAGAGCATTATTTATTATCGTGTGCTGTTTATCTTACTGAACATGCAGAGTCGCTGTGTACCTGTTAGTCTATAAAGGCTAGTAATCTGTCTCAGTAGCTCCCACCTGTGGACATATCCAGATAGCAGACAGAGGTTAGCCTAGTATCCTTTGACTGTGCACCACACCAGTCTTTTCAGCACCTGAACAATGGCACTGTCACAGGTGGTTGCTAGCAGTACATGGCTACATCCTTTGATATTTCTGTGGTGTACTCCTACATACGGGCATGCTTGTGGAATCCATTCTACAGCTATTTGCTGAGTGTGCAACAGCAGACAAGCTGATATGCCTGTGTGTTTCTGACACTACCAGGCCTCTGATACTCTCAGTTAATATTTGAACAGCCTCAGGGAAAGGTACATATGAGTGGGATACACCTTTGATATATTTCAGATATTTTGCTGTTGAGACTTTGGGGGATTTGGAGCATATGTATTACTACATCTTTTCTGATGTGCAAGCAGTGTCTACTCTCACTTATTGACATTTTTCATTAGGTGAGATTCACCACCTTTCTGCCTACTGTTAGTACATTTCACAGGGAGTCAGAGGGGCACAGCTAACATTTGTTTGCAAATCATGGACATCCATGTAAATCAGTCACAGTTGGGAGGTCTGGCCTCTGACCTGTTCAAATATGCCAGTGTTTATCCTACTCTGATATTGGGTGGGGTTTGTAAGGTGCTACTGTAACATTATTCCCTACTAGCATGGCTGGTTCTCTTTTCACAGTCATGTCATGCAATTCCACAACACTTGCTGGTTAAGGGCCACAGAACAAGATTTGTGTTATGCCATTCCTATTCTCCCTTTACATTCACTCATTGTAATGCATGATATATTTCTTTCAGCACCACATTATTATATATCTGCTGTGACTTAGTGGTACTTCATGCAGTCTTGTGAGTACAAGTTGTGGGGTTTGAGACTGACAGGGGTATTTTATTTTGCTGCTGAGCAGTACAAGGGCCCTGCCATAGAGTGACTAAGGCACTTTTAAGCAGTTGTAAGCAGGTTTTCACAGGTTTGCGTGATGTTTAGCAATACTAAGCTAAGCGCACACATGCGCACACTCGCTTAAACCCGCTTGCTACCACTTAAAAGTGTTTACTCCCACTAACCCCCTGTGCTAATTTCTTTTAAAGTGAAGAAAATGGGGAGATAGGAAAGTGATGAAAAAGGGGGCACAAAGAGGGACAGACAGTAGGTAAACAAGCTCAGGATGTGCAGGACGGGTGTAGGGAAGGTCCATAGCTGCAATGAATTTGGAGTGAAATTTGAAACCTTCCATCCCTGGGAGAGGAGTGAGGACAACAAAGTATGTTGTACTGCCAATTCTAATTATCAGCTTACATGTTTGTCCGATGGACATGTGTACAAAATGGGCAGCTATGTATGGGGTGTAATTTTTTGTGGGTACAGATTGCCCTTTTTTTCTATTTTTTTTTTCAGGTGGGAGTGGGAAGTGAGGTAGAGGAAGTAGGTATGTCCGGGGAGGTAGGTTGGGAAGGTAAAGAGACAAGACAGACAAGACGCATACAGGGGTGGTGTATGACACATGGGGTGGTTGGACACAATTGACGGGGTCGGATGTTTGGAAATCGCAAGCCCATGAGCCCACAAATGGTAACAGTGGAACTGAGATGCCCACCCATGGGCAGTCACCACTGAACCTTCACAGCCCCGATGGTGGCTGTGCTGGGGGCTGCGTAGGATGGGCAGGCTCACCCGTGAGATGCGCCACTCTCGCCTCAAGCTGGCATAGGGGATCAGCGACTGTACACTGGACCTCCCTACGCTCCACAGCCTGGACCCTTTGAAGGGTGACAGGTGGCCCTTCTCTGCCCACACTTGCACGGGGGGGGGTCAAGCCCCATCCCCTTCAGCGCTTCCACCCGAAGGTGGCACAGGACCAATGGAGGAGGGGAGCCCGGGCTGGGCACCGGACCTGCTGGTGCCAGGTGCACTCGCCGGCTGAGGAGGGACAGGTGGGTCCATACGTTCTGTGATTAGGTGTGTTTAATTACAACATAAGAAAAACAGCATTCCAGATTAGTTGTAACAGCATGCAATAATATTCCCATTAACCCAACACACCAAGGGTACAACAGTTGAACAGCAAGCATAACACATGCATATATTGAACCACAGTGGTTATTCCAACAGCATGCAGGGATGTTTAGTAGCAACAGGCCACCATGATTGTGGTGTTCAAACAGGGCACATGCATCAACGTGAATGCAGATATTTATAGAACAGTAGGACATATGTCCCAACAAATATTTCAGATTACACATACCCATTGAGGTGTGGAATTGCATGGTTTATGCACATACAGTAGGGTGTAGAAAATACCTCAGTTAACATCTTTTAATGACCTTTACATCTACACTACATTCCTAGTGACTGCAAGTGTATATCCCCTACATGTATTATTAGACTTGTCACCATACATTAGGTTGTGTAATGGGTTTGGCTAGTTCAATATATGCCTGACCTATAGCTGACATACTAACTGTCCAGGATGCAGATGTTACTGCTACATATTTCTTGATTGCATTTATATTTCTTTATGCACATATCTGGGATGTTTTCACACGACATTTTCACTTTGATTTATACAGAACCCTGCATTTCTTGACACACACTCACATTTTTGGGGAAAATATAACATGCTACACATGTGCCAGCTTTAGTTGTTCATGCCAGCCAGTAAATGACTGTTGTGGACTGTATATATGTTTCACAGCTACTAGCACTTCCATCACCCACTTTATATGGGACTGCACAACTCTGGGTTGCCAGTACCTTTTCAAACAGTACTGTTTGTATAATGCAAGGGTACAACAACATTTCAGACTCTGTGACACAGACACACTCTGAGTTTTAGACCTTTATTAATGACATTACACACTTTTCCACAGGCTCTCTCCTTTATTTGTTTTAACGGTGTATATGGTAGACATGTTCAAGACATATTATATCTTTATTAATAGGTTAGCACACTCTTTTTTCAGGCTCACTTACTTATTTTATATGACAGTGCCTGCAGAGATATTATTCCAGACATATGTTACCTTTCTTAATGGGATACTACACTCTTTTTCTGCCTCTCTGATGTTTTTATCTGACAGTACATGCTGAGGACTTATTCAGGTAATTTTATGGCTGTATTATTGGACTACAACACTTTTTTTCATGCTCTCCCCCATATTTTATATAACAATACATGCAGAATAATCACTAACCAGCCTGGTGGTGCAGCCTTAGCAGCCAATCAGCATAGGCTTGCTGATTCATAGCACGGTCACCTGCAGCTGTAAAGTAAATGAGGGGATATTGAGACATACCTATCCGTTATACATACTCCATTATCAATTCTTACATACTGCATTCCATGGCTACATACTCAGTTGTGGGGCATCCCGCATCCCATGGGTCTCCTGTATCCACTGGTTCAGGCGGTCCTGCTTTCGTCTCTTCAGGTCTGCATGGTGGTGACAGACCTGCTCACCAGTCCAAGGAATGCCTGTGGCACTGGTGAGGTCACGAGCTAACTGGTTCCAAGCCTCTGCCTTGTACTCCATCCCTTGGAACTGGCCCTGCAGGAGTCTTGTCTTGTGATGGTGGACAAGGAGCCAAACCATGTATTTGGACTCCTCGATGCCCCAACGTTGCGCTCGGAAGCATTTTCCCTCTCCGACACCAGACATTCTAACTGCAGATGTGAGCTACAATCAGTTATGGCATGTATCCCTGCCTGCGGGGCTTAAATATGCTGCATTTCCCACACTTTTTTGTGTTTGGCCATTTTGTAAAATTCTCAGCTGTATGCAGACCTGCTTAGTAATGGTTAAACTATCATTCGTAAGTATATGAATGTTAACAGTGGATGTTTCCCCTATGTTGTCATGGCTTAGTGGTGCTGTACTTTGCTTCTCATGCACAGAGTCCTGGGTTCAAACCTTGTCATTTTTATTTTCATACTGTCCAGACAGGCTAGGGGGTGTGGCTGCATTTAATCAGCTTTGCTCTACATTGATCTTCGGTGCCCTACGGTGCCCTGGTTGGCACGGCTCGCACGTCTGCGCAAACACATTGCGCTAGGTAAAGCGCCATTGAACTATTGGCAACTCTATTGCATTGGGTAAAGCGCTGTTAAACTGTGGGCACCTCTATTGCGCTAGGTAAAGCGCTATTAAACTACGGACAACTCTATTGCGCTGGGTGAAGTGCTGCTTAACTGCAGGCAATTTTATATCAGGATCCTTTAAAATATTTATTTTCTTCACTGATACATTGGCCATTTCACTGCTTTTTAGTAATGTTTAAACATATTTGTTAGGTATTATTTCATATACTGATTTAAAACATAAATACGAAGGGGAGTGGTGGGACTCAAACCATGAATGCCTCTTCTTCGTGTGAACATTCTACCATTACGCTATTGCTATTTGGTGTGATTTGCATAAACATTCTTTCTTATGCTCTTCCATGTCTGAATTGCTAACTGCAGCTAAGCAATGGGCACACCCGTGCACACACGCACAAATACGGGCAGCTATTTTGGGAATTAAAAAAATATATTTAATATTTTGTGTTTTAGAACTATGACAGGGGTTTACAATATCAGGGAGTGTAGTGTTGGTTGCAGGGACATTTGAGCGGGCTCACTCTTGTGTGTGTGCTTTTTTTACTTTTGAAACACCTGTAGGGGCGTGGACATTTAGACTGCTCGGCAGTCCGACACACCCCCTGCTTTCTTACGTGGTCCGTGTAAGACTTACGGTTGAGTCAGCGTGCCCTCATGCATATTCATGGCACGCTGACGTCATACCATTCAACTGCAGCCTCCGAGTAAGACTTAAGTCTTACACAGAGGATTCATGAATCCGGGGGTATGTGTTACCAAATTCAATGGGTGTAACTAATAGTCTCAAAGGTTTTAGAGAAATCAAGGAAGAAAGCAAAACAGGTTTTATTTCTGAATATGGGTAGATGCATTTAAGTTTTTTTACATTAACATGTGCGCGCGCGCGTGTGTGTGTGTGTGTGTGTGTGTGTGTGTGTGTGTGTGTGTGTGTGTGTGTGTGTGTGTGTGTGGTACTATAACACTGCTGCTGAAGAATAAGTAAAAGATTATCTAAATAAGCAATTGTTAAAACTGAAATAAACATCTGAATAAGTACATCCTCAAAACTATAATTTAACAGAGAAAAATTATACTTTGCTTGAACCTTTGGAGCTGACCAAAATCAGCAATTAAATAAATAAATAAATAAATAAACAACATGATGACATAGAAATAATCTAGTCTAGTGCCACTACCAGCAACAGTGGATAGACTGTGGAAAATAATGGTATCAGTGGTCCAGAAGATATTCCAGAACATAAATAATCATTAATAGACATATAAAAGACTGTTTAGTGAACATGGATCACCTGAATATGCTTTTGATAGCTTTCAATGGAAAGAAAATGGAGCACATTTATTAGAAAAATGATTTCTTTCTGAGTGCAATTTATTCCATGTGATCTGATGGGCTATATTGTTTTTTTAATGCCACTACATACAAAATTATGTATGTCACTACATACAAAGTAATGCCAAAAGTGAATTAACTGCTAATGGATTCAACAACTCTTCAAAGTCCATAGTAGACTGGCACAGCATGAAACATTTAAAATCTGTTTAGCGGTTTTGCTAACATACTGTGAATATCAGAGAAAACTCACTGCTAAAATAACAAGGTCAAGCTGAAACTAATAATTTAAGAAAAGTATAATGGCATCAGCTTTTTGAAAGATTTGATGTTGTGGTCTGCTTTTTATCAGAGAAAAAATGTGCATTTCTTGGCTCATTTCAAACTTTATCAGAGCATATTTTGCCATTTTGTAGAACAATTAAGTACTTTGCACAATGACATTTTAATAGGAATTACAAAATTGCTTATAAAATTTGTCCCAGTTATTCCAGAGCATCATAGATAAAATTCCATAAAAGACATTCATAATAACTGCCTTGGAAGATATACACAAAATGAGTTCAACAGCATTACAGGAGATGTAGTTCAAAGAATATCAATCATTCATTGACTGATGATTGGATGGGAAATAGAAAATTAACCCCAGGATAACTTCTATGACTCTGCTCAACAGGGGCACAGGAAAATAATTTTCTTGGTGGCGAAAACCAGGGTTCCTTTTTGGCTAGGCTTATATAGGCCCTAGGGCCAATAGCCTAGTACCTATCTATGAACCTATGAACCTATAAAAGTGGGACTTTGATATATTTCTTGATAGTACTACAGATAGCCTCCATGTGGAACATGTATCCCTTGTGTCTGTGACAGTTAGATATTTTTGAGAGTCCATTACCTATTTAACTAGTAAGTATATATGAAAAGTTCATACAGTCTTTCAATGTGGATAGCAGCACTGCAGAAAATCTATAAAATGCACTTGCAGCTACTTGCAGGCTATATATGGGAGGAAAGAAGTCAGTATGTTTTGCTCTAAGTGCAATAATTACAAGCTACTTCTGCAAGATATGGCCAAAACCTTTCCTGATACAATCATTTTTTAGAACAGTTCAGCATCATTATGCACTTTTCTGAGCATCAACAAATATAAGTAGTTTTTGAAACGCATACTTTCTGTTTTGTTTTGAGTTTTTTTTTTTTTTGTAATACCTCTCTAAGAAATAAGGTGGAAGTATAAAACACAAACTGTAAAGCTATAAAGTATCACTGAAACCTCATAAAATTTTCAGGCATGAAGTTGAACTGAATTAATAGCTAACCAAATGACAGAGTGCAAGTTTATTTA
Source organism: Protopterus annectens (assembly GCF_019279795.1). NCBI lineage: Eukaryota > Metazoa > Chordata > Ceratodontiformes > Protopteridae > Protopterus > Protopterus annectens. The sequence goes on along the minus strand of NC_056741.1, from coordinate 1,716,600,772 downwards.
TACATCAATTTTTCTCGCATGTTTAGCTGTTTCACTGAAGAGCTTCAGGGTAGTTCAGTAGATCTTACAAGAAGCATTTCTTCACTTCAGTAGCTGCTGTACTGGCTAACAAGGGATAGGAGGTATGGTTATGGAAATGTCAAGTGGTGCACATAAGCCTGTGAATAACTTGGATATGGTTCAAGACTGAAAAACAGAAAGATTTTGAAAGCAAAAAGACACATTAGTTATGCATCTGCTGATTATTCAACTATTGATCAGTGGGATATTTACAATGTATACTACATCAGCCATGTCTGAGAAAAGGCTATAGAATCTTTGCAGCCACAGTTTAATCTACTGAAAAAATATGCTGATTTATTTGCCTAAGTAAATTTAAAAGAATTATTATACCTATCAAGGAAATAGAAGATCTGAGTCCAACCTTTCTTTCTTCTTTCTTTACAAACCCTTTGAAAAATGTTGAGATTACTTGCATTTAATGAGAAGGCTACTGAATTTTCAAACAATTGTCTGCTCTGTGCACATTTTGACAATACCAATGAGAGTGAACAGCTTTTCCAAATTAAATTTGACAAAATCTTATCTGATATCAAACATGCTCCTAGATGGCAAACAAGTATTGTAGTATTACCCATGCAATTTTCTGATGGAAAAACCCCTAAACTTTGGCAAAATATTGAAACAGTTTATAGAGCTGAAAACAAGAAAGATTTCTTTATATGTGTAGTTTTACTTTAATATATTTATGTCAAAGTATATGCTAACAAATGTTAAATATTGATACTTTTAGCACATTATCCTGATACCTAATTTGAAATAATCTGGAGACCCCACCAAAATGGACCAAACAGGGCCAGACAATTCTTAAGGTCAGTCTTAATTAAAGTAATCTATCTGGGTTAAGCTGGTGGCCTATTCAGTTTTTGTTTGTTTATTGCCAGCTGGCACTAAAACTTTGCAAACAAATTTGGGTGAAGCTCAACTTACTTTTGGTCCATCTGCAAACTCTTTTCATAGAGGTAGCAAAAGTATTTTCCAATTTGGTTGTACTAAAATTTAGAACATTCGGTCTAGACTGTTCTATTAAACTGATGTCAGTGTGTGCATTTCATTTCTAATACACTTTCTAAGCAGAATGAAATCTTGAGTGTTCTTCAGTACGTATCTGTAGTGTTAATTTCTAATTCGTCAGTGGCTGTTCTCTGTCCGTTATAATAATGTTCTTTTAAGGAAAAAGGTATAAAACATGTTAATTTATGTAGTTCAAGGAGACAGGCTCTTGATTTCCTAGTCTGCCATGTACGTGTCTTTCTGGGGAATAAAGCAGATAGTTCTTCTCTGCTGAATTGTCCCATGTGAACGTTATTTGAAACCTTAACAGTTTGGTGCCTTGATACTTGGAGTTCTGAGCCGTTGGTGTGCTGCTGGATTAGAAATTTTCACTGGGCCCTAAAGAGACAGGTTTTCTTTCAGGCAAGTTTCTGGTGTACCAATACACAACTTTAATATCTCAGCAGAGCTTAAAGTCTTTACAGGTAACCTTTACTAAAACTTTTCTTCACTAGTTTTGATTGACTTTGGATGGGTAAATTGTATGAATAAAGGAAATTGGACTCCTTTGTGATCACTTGTACCAACATGCCTTAGGCATAATTGTGTGCTAGTGGAGTCTAATCGATATATGCAAGGACAGAGGATCCTAGCCAGGGACAAAGTTTCCATGGCAAAATGACAATAGTATCCTTCTCAGGAGTGAGACCGGGTTTTAATCAAACATAAAGAAAAGGAAGAGAAAGGATTCCTTCACTGGGAATGTGAGTGACCCTAACTATAGTCGCAGATCTATCTCTTTAGTGTCGAGTGGATTTTTATAATGGGTGATAGCACAAGTGTTTTAAACGAGTAGGAGTATGGGGTTCCAGGCTAGTATATCTTTAATAAATATGGAAGAGACAGCTGCAGTTACTAAGTAAAATGGTCTGGGCTCACTGAAAATTATAGCAACTTACAGTTTGTAGAAAAGGGGACTTCTGATAAAAAAATTTTCGAAAATCTAAAAAATAAAATAAACAGAAGGACAGTAAGTAAACAGCCTCTTTTAGGTCAGCTTTTAAAAAACAGGCAAAGAATCTAAAAAAAAAGTAAAAAGGAATCTGTAGTTAGATGCTTAAAATATAACTCAGTTAGGTTAAAGTCACAGCTGCAGGCAGCTAATAGAACAGTTAATGGTTTACAAGAAATGCCCAGAAGAAAAGTTCCATTCCTGAGCTACATATCCTTTAAGACAGTCACAGAAATTAACAGTCACACAACCAGAATCATCAAATACCGCTTGCCTCTGTTAGCTTATGCTCCCCCTTGACCTTAACACCAGACCATGCCTCAAGAAGCTGAAAGTTCTCCAACACTAAGAGAACAGTTGCAGGTAAGTTCTACAGAAACAACTACCACTTCCCCAGATACAGCCCAGGTTACCTCCAGCACTTCCAGGTTCCCCTCAAGGTCATGTTCGAACTCTAGACTGGGGATACCGTCCATTGATTCCTGTACCAGTGACTGATACATATTCCTACTGCACATCTGTCTGTCCATTAATTCCTATACCAATCACTGATACATATTTGTGCTGCACATGAAGAGGTTTGTGTCCATTAATTCTATACCAGTGACTAGTAGCCCAGCATGGGTCTATATTAGAACATCGAAAGTTTAATGGTTTGAATCAGTAAAAGTCGACCTTTAATAATCGAACCATTAAAATTTTGAATGTTCATAAAAAATAAATAAAAAAAAGAAAAGAAAATCTAAAGGGTGTAGGCAGGGAGGAAAGCCCCCCTGCACCCCCCACATCCCCCGCTACTTAAATATACCAACTCTGAGACTGTACTACTTTGAAGTAAATGGAAATCTCCCCTTATGGAGATTTTCATTTACCCGTTTGACATTCTGCACTTTCGCTATTCTCATGTCGACAATGTCAGATTTGACATTGCTGGCTTTCGAGAATATAATAGGTAACCACCCAGCATAACGCATCTGAGATACTTCAAGTACAACTCACATTGGGTAAGATGGCAATCCAGGTCATAGCCCACTATAGGTCCCCAATCATGTCCCTAAACTCTCACTCCACATTCCTAAGCACCCTGGAATCTATTAAGGTCCAACCACTCTTACAAGGAGACTTCAACTACCCCCTCCATCAACTGGGAAAACTACTCCAGTTCATCAATTCCAGTGCCCTGGACCAGCTCATTCTGACTCCCACTAGAGGAAGCAACATTCTTGACCTGGTTACTACTAACATGGGTGACCATTGCTCTACACCAATAGTCAAACCTCCCTGGTCAGATCCGACAATAAACTTATCACCATGGAAATCCACATCTCACACACACACACACACACACACACACACACACACACACACACACACACACGCGCGCAAAGGTAACCACCTTGAACAACTTCTACAAAGCTGACTTTGGACTCCTAAAAACAGGTGGCTAACTTCACAGCACCCATGCCAATGCAAAATAGCTTCATGACTGCCAAATCATACACCAATACACTGTACGAAGCTGTCCACAAATGCATGGAACTAGCCATACTCAACAGAACCAAGACGCTCTCCTCCAAAAAAAGGTAGCCAATCTAGTGGTCCCCTGATATTAATAAACTCTGCAACAGAAAAAAGAAACTGTTGCAGAAAAAGGTGAAATTCCAAGACTGGAAAAAGTTGAGATCCCTCATCAAATCCTCTAAAGCCAGCTATGAAGGCAGAATTGTGGCAGACACTAAAAACAATCACAAATCATTCTATAGCTATAGCAAGAACCTCCACAACAATACCCAAATTTGCTCTGAGATACTATACAATGGTACCTCCTATACTCAGCCATCAGATATTGCCAACATATTGGCTGACCGATTCAGTGCCAACTTTACCCCTCTTCCCCCACTAAAGGACCAATCACAATACCAGAAGAATGCCAGGCACCCAGCATTACTGCAGCACAATTTAAAGCTGCATTGTCCTAGGCCAAGAATACAGTTTACATGGGACCTGTTAATATACCTGTCTGTGTTCTACATGAACTACAAAGTGAACTGGCACCACATCTGTCTGCCTTGTTCAGTCACAGCCTCACTTCAGGCTTTGTCTCTACCGAATGGCGCCTGCTATAGTTCTCCCTCTCCATAAAGGGGGAGCGACTACAGACCCAGGGAATTATGGCCCCATTATCCTGATGAGTCTGATATGTAAAGTTATGGAGGGCATCGTCATGGACCTGCTTAACAGAGATATAGGAAATCTCCAAACTCTAGACCCCAGGCAGTTTGGCTTTGTGAAAGTAAGATCATGCCTGCTCAACCTGGTTGACTTCTTTGAGTCAGTCACCAGGGCTGTGGATGAAGATAATTCAGTGCATACAGCCTACCTCAATCTGGCCAAGGCCTTTGATACCATTCCTCACTAAGGAATTATTGATGAACTCACCAAACTAGGCATCAACCCCTTTATCACTAGGTGGGTTGCAAATTGGCTCACAGACAGAATACACAGTGTGAAAGTAGCAGACTCAAAGTCAGACTGCTGACCAGTCATGAGTGGAGTCCCACAGGGATCGATCCTGGGTCCTCTCCTGTTCAGCATCTACTTCTCAGAAGTCCAGGCCAACACAAAGGGACTCTGGCAGACCATGTTCATGGACGACTGCAAGTTGGGACCCATTATTAACTTCCCAAGTGATGCAGACATCCTACACAAAGGCCTCACTGAGACCAATGACTGGTGTTGAAACCATGGCTTTAAGCTTAATGCCAAAAAATGTGTCATCATCCCCTTTGGTAAAACCTAGTTCCCACAAATTACCACATCAATGGGAGCCCACTGAACACTGAAGGCATTATAAGAGTTCTGGGGATGCAGGTTGACAGTAACCTCTAGTTCAACCACCACATTGCCACTGTGGTCAGAATGTCCTTCTATGTGGCATATCTCATTACCAAGGGTTTTGCATCCAGGAAAAAAGAGGTCACCATCTCTCTCTACTCTTCCCTCATTAGACCAATCATCGAGTATAATGAACCATTTGGTATGTGCCTCACTAGACACTTGCAACAGCTGTAGAGGCAACAAAAGTACCTAATGAAGAGGATCCTAGGCATTAAACATATGTCCTACATGGACAGACTCAAAAGACTCTAGCTATTCTCTTTCTCATATCCAACTTAGAGGTGATCTCTGCTTGACTTACAAAGCCATGTTAGAAATGCTACATCTAAAGAAATCCCAATCCCTCCGCAGCACATGCTCCAGTGACCTCAACCTCATTACCACAAAAAACAGAACATGCTGGAGGGACAGGTTCCTCACTCAGAGACTGCCCATGCTCTGGAATAGACTTTCCATACATGTCAAGCAGAGCACCTCGCTGACCCTCTTCAAGAGAAATCTTGATGAGTGGATGGGTAATAGAAAGTTCACCCCAGGGATCACTCCAGTGTGTCTGCTTGATAGAGGCACTGGGAACTAATGGGCGGCACGATGCCAGGGCACTTCTATGGGCTAGGCTTGTAAAGGCTCCAAGGCCATTAGCCTAGTATACACCTGTGAACCTATGATCCTATGATGGGGTATCTTCCATTGATTGCTATAGCAGTGATGGACACAGATTCTTACTGCACATGATTTGGGTACCTTCCATTGATTTCTATGCAAGTAGTGGATACCTATTCCTATGGCACAAGATGGGGGTACCTTTAATTCATTCCTATACCAGTGACTGGTACATATTCGTACTGCACATGATGAGGATACCTTCCATTGATTCCTATACAAGTGGCGGATACATATTCCTACTGCACACGATGGGAGTACCTTCCATTGATTCCTATACTTGTGACCTATACATATTCCTACTGTACATGATAGGGGTACCTTCCATTGATTCCTATACCAGTCACTGATACATATCTGATACATATTCCTACTGCACATGATGGGGGTACCTTCCATTGATTCGTGTACCAGTAACTGATACATATTCCTACTGCACAGGATGATGGGAGTACCTTTCACTGATTCCTATACCACTGACTGATGCATATTCCTACTGCACATGATGGGGGTACCTTCCATTGATTCCTGTACCAGTAACTGATACATATTCCTACTGCACATGATGGGGGTACCTTACATTGCTTCCTATACTAGCGACTGATACATATTTCTACCACACAACATGGGGGTACCTTCCACTGATTCCTATACCAGTGACTGTCACATATTCCTACTGCACATCATGGGGGTACCTTCCACTGATTCCTATACAAGTGGCGGATACATATTCCTACTGCACACGATGGGAATACCTTCCATTGATTCCTATACTTGTGACTTATACATTTTCCTACTGTACATGATAGGGGTACCTTCCATTAATTCCTATACCAGTCACTGATACATATTTGTACTGCACATGAAGGGGGTACCTTCCTTTATTTTCTATACCAGTAACTGATACATATTCCTACTGCACATGATGGGGGTACCTTCCATTGATTCCTGTACCAGTAACTGATACATATTCTTACTGCACATGATGGGGGTACCTTCCATTGATTCCTGTACCAGTAACTGATACATATTCTTACTGCACATGATGGGGGTACCTTCCATTGATTCCTGTACCAGTAACTGATACATATTCCTACTGCACATGATGGGGGTACCTTCCAGTGATTCCTATACCAGTGACTGACACATATTCCTACTGCACATGATGATGGGAGTAACTTTCATTGATTCCTATACCACTGACTGATGCATATTCCTACTGCACATGATGGGGGTACCTTACATTGCTTCCTATACCAGTGCCTGATACATATTCCGACTGCACATGATGGGGTTATCTTACATTGCTTCCAGTATTAGTGACTGATACATATTCCTACAACACAACATGGGGTACCTTCCACTGATTCCTATACCAGTGACTGACACATATTCCTACTGCACATTATGGGGGTACCTTCCACTGATTCCTATACCAGTGATGGATACATATTCCTACTGCATATGATGGGGGTTCCTTCCATTATTTCCTATACCAGTGACTGATTCTCAGCTTCATACTGCATTTTGCCTTTTTTCTTGCTAAAAATTGGAAGTATAAACATGTTTTTACTCCTTTACTATAATGCTCCATCAATTATCAATGACTGTTAAAGGAAATGTTTGCTATGGTACCATAAAAAATGTAATGCTTTTTGTCAGAATCAGTATTTGCAATTTTAACTGGAAAATGTATGAAAGGGCTGAAGAGCAGGACATGGCAGCATTACATGAATATTGAGACAAGCTTATCCGTGGTTACCTACAGACTAGTTTGGTTGTTGTTTCCAGCCATTAGACATGGCATTCCTAACCTAGTTGGTAAAATAGATGTCTCCTGCATATGTCATAACACTGTAGAGAAAACTGCTTTTAAAAGGATTGCTCACATGGATGTTGGTATTGGGGATATTTCTGGGGCAGTGATGTCCTTCTGGGAATGAAGAAAATGATCTAAAGTCCTGGAAATATTAAATGATGCCACCTGTGAGTCTATTAATTTGATTACTCAAGCACTGACTTTAAAGCACAGTATGATGCTGCAGAATCACACAGCACTCGGTTTTACCCTTATAGCAATTGAGAAAGGGTTCATTCATCTGAAAAGTTGTAGTCATCATCCAACCGTAAACAACTATTATGGTTTGGATGATGCTTTACAGCATCAGATGAGTGAATGTAAATGGCAAGAAGTAAAGAAAAGGGTTTTATTTCTATTATACTTCTGTCTCATGTGAAAGTAATTTGGCAGTTTAACAGTACACACACACACACACACACACACACACACACACACACACACACACACACACACACACACACACACACACACACACAGATACATCTGTCTAAATATCTAACTAATTACATTGTGTCTGCTAGGCAGTAGTATATAGATTGCGTGGTTTCTCTGCACTTGAACTCTAGAACCAGTATTTTAACATTAAGCGGGTTTTCTGACTGCACTCTTCTGGCAGATGTGTGCTGTAGCAAACCTGTCTGAGTTAGGGGATGCTGGCTGAAAGCTTATTGTGTGTTTTCTTGATTGGTATATGGGCCTTGCTGTTGTAAATATTTTTTTTTCTAATTCTGTATAAGCCCAGTGTTTGTGCTAGGGTGCTCTCTGCATAGTGATGGTTAGCAGTACCTTATATAGAAGCAAACTCTATCAAGTTAAAAATTTCCTTATAATAACCATCTCTGTAAACTTCCCTAGTACCCCTGTTGCTCTAGGACATCTAAGTTGAATGCAGAACAGCATTGTCTTGTTGAATACCTGCAGCTCACACTGAGTATAGCACCCATTCTTCATCCATATGCTATCATCCCAGTCCAGTTAAATCTATCCACTCTTCTCTCTAGTTAAACCCATAGTTGTTGTTGTTGTTGTTGTGTCTTTCGGCTTTTCCCAGTTAGGGGTCGCCACAGCAGAACTCCGGTCTGCTAATGATTGGTAGTTGATTTTTACGTGCCGAGTTACCAGCCCTGACACACAACCTTCATCAAAAACCTGAAACCATGGATAGGCACTTTCCTGCTATCTGTCTGGCCAGTCTGATAGACATGGGCATCCTGAGGCAATGTAGCAATTGTCTCAATGTATACTGACAACCACTTAATCCTGAAACAAATACAGTACTTCAGAGATGTAGTTACATTATGGAAATTGAGACATGACTCTCACATACTGACAAATCAAATGACAAACAGGTTATCAGCACACTCACATCATTTCCCTCACTAAATATGGTCTTGTCATATAAATGCACATATGCGGAGGTACTCACAAGTAACTTACCAAAAGAGCAGAGGCTTTGCATACCTTGCCCTCAGAAACTACATGCAAACAAAACCAAGTCAAAGCCAGCCATGCCACATAAAAATACACATCACAGTGTCTTCACAAGCAACCCCGAAGGTGAAACAGCACATATTCAAACATCTTGGTGATAGGAGACTCCATCATGAGACACACGGATGCCCCCCTCACCAGATTGGATAAAGAGAGGGTTACAGTCAGTTGCCTGTCAGGGGACAGGGTTCACTCAGGTAACTCAACCACAAGTACCAGTATGACTCAGTCATAGTCCATGTGGGTGTAAATGATCTGAGATGTACCTCCATGGATTATATGAAAAGAGAATGTGTCGCACACTGGTATGAGATTTGCATGGAGCGTCATTCTACCCTCACCAAGAATGATACCAGAATGCAAACTGAAGAATGATTGATTTCAATAACTGACTTAGATACTGGTGTCATCTCAAGGGGATCCAGTATTTGTCAGCCTGGGACAACATGATTGGCAGACCATGCTGCTTTGTCAGAGATGGTCTGCACCAGTCACCTCAAGGCTTTCAAATACTGGCCAACCTATTAGCCACCATCATTGTGCTTTTTTAGGCAGTGCCAAACCAACAGACCTACCAATGTAAGAAATTCTTCTAATGCCAAGCTGTAGGTACTACTGCTCATTGCTAGGACTTTAACAATAAACTGCACTTCCTAGAAGCTCTCCTTGCCCTGGAGAATGCTGACGTCTGTGCAGTTACAGAAATGTGGTTCATGGCTGTGGAGAACACTCCAGCAGTGCAAGGCTGCAATGCCTATCACACATTCAGATCACCTTCTGGAAAAGGAAAAATGTGAAAGGAGAAGGTGTTTCTATTTACAGAAAAAACAATCACACCTCTAGATTGGTCAAGCAGGATGACTCGCTTCAGCTACTCCATGTCCAGTTGACCATAGGGAAAATCCCCTACCATATCATTGTTAGTGACAGATTCCCAACCATGAACCAGGAAAGCCATTCTGCACACCTGAAGTTACTAGAGTCACTTAACATTCAGCCCAACACACTACTCATGGGTGATTTCCCTAACCCTCCATAAACTGGGAAACATACACGACCACTAATGTGCAGGCTTGGAGAGAGCTGGACTTTGTCATAATAAATGCTCTGAAACAGTTGGTTTACACTCCTTCTAGGGGCTCAAATATCTTTGGCATAGTACTCACAGACATGGTGGGGCATTGCACCCCCTCAGCATAATGTCCTCATTGGTATAATTGGATCATAAATTGGTATCCTTTGAAATAAATGTAACAGTAGTACCATCATCAAAACTAAAAACCCTAAAGAATGGTTCCAAGCCATGTTACCTTCTGTTAAGTGATAGCATATGTAATTTTAGAGCTCCCCCCTAACCCCAAAACACAGAGGCCTATACATAAGTATAAACAAATGCCCTTCACAACCATTTAAACAACTGCATAGAAATGTCAGTACCTAATCCAGGTTTAGCCAGAAAAACAAGCCACCTTGGTGGACCCTGGAATAAATAGACTATACAACAGAAAGAAGAAATTCCTGTCTAGAAGTAAGTGAGAAGGAGATCAACAGAGAAAGAAATCTTAACAGGCAAATCAGGGAACTAGTCAAGTCTTCAAAAGTTAAATATTAGACTAAAATAGCCCCCCCCCCAGCAAAGGATAACCACAAAGCATTTTTTAGTTACGTCTGTAATCTTAAAGGAATCACTTAGCAATGTACAGAGTTGGCTGTAGATTGCACTACCTTTACTCAGCCAGAAGAAGTAGCAAGTCTGCTGTCTGATAAATTCAGCTCAGATTTCACTCCCTCATCATCACCGGTCACTTCCTATAAAATACCACCTACACCTCCTTTGCCTGTTATCACAAAATAACTGGTCATCACTGCATTCTCTAAAGCGAGAAACACAGCATCAATGAGCCCTGATGGAATTCCTGGGTGCCTATTAAATAGCTTGAAACATGACCTAGAAGACCACTCAGATCTCTATTTAACCACAGCATTCAGACCAGCATTGTCCCATTAGAGTGGAAGACGACATCAGTCAACCCTCTGCACAGGGGGGCCATCAACACACCCAGGAACTACCGACCCATAAATCTGACTAGTCTCCTATGCAAGGCTATCCCAAGGGTAATCGTGAACCTGATTAACAACCTAGGAAATCTCCAGACTCTAGACCCAACCCAGTTTGGCTTTGTCAAGGGGAGGTTCTACCTGCTCATACTGGTGAACTTCTCTGAGATGTTCATCAAGGCCATTGATGATGGTAACACATTGCGTACTGCATACCTTGACCTGCCAAAAGGCATTGGACACAATGCCAAACTCCAGTATTATAGATAAACTCACAAAATTGGACATAAACCTGTATGTCACCACATGGCTCATGGATAGGAAACATGTCGTTAGAGTGGGGGAGTGGAGTACCACAGGGCTCAGTGCTGGGCCCCCACCTGTTTGGAATATACTTCTCAGATGTCAAAGCAAATGTAGATGGCCGTTGGCTGACCAAGCTTGCTGATGACTGCATGTTGGGAGCAATCACTGACTCCCTAATGGTCTTACACAGACTGATGATTGGTGTCAGAGCTATGACTTCAAACTAAATGCAAAGAAGTACATAATTATACCCTTTGGGAATCAAATACCCTCACAAATTACAACATCGATAGCACCCCCTAAGAGTATACCCAGAGGTGAGAGATCTGCATAATCAGATAGTAATCTGAGCTTTGACCACCATGTGTCCACAGTGGTGTGGAAGTTGTTCTATGTGACTCAGATTATAGATAAGTGCATGACATACAGATTTAAGGATGTCATAGTACCACTGTACTCAGCCCTCATCAGACAATTAATCGAGTACAATGAAACCTTAGGCACATACCTCACCAGGCACCTGCAACAGTTTGAGCATTGTCAGAGGTTGCTCACCAAAAAAAATGTGTATAACTAACATGTCATATGTGCACCAATTAAAAGCCTGTATTCAGTTTCCTACTGATTACTGAGGGGTAATCTGTGTCTGACCTACAAGGTAGTCTCTGACTCAGTAACCAACAAATTATAAAGCTACGAGATACAACAAACAAAAAAAACGGAACTGTGAACTGCGCAGTGGTAACAGGTTTTAATGAGAATCTAAGCACTTTCCCCAAAAGGCTTCATCAGAGTACTTAGAAACAATCACAAACCATTTAAATAATGTCACACAGTCATTAATACATCACCAAACAAGTAATTCATTAAACAATTAAATAGCAAATTGCAAGTTAATAAATAGTTAATAAAAGTTAGTAAGAGTTTTGAGATCTGTTATCTCACATTAAATATAGAGAGAATATTTTATAAATACATCTGAAAAATAAAAATAAAAATAATAAATGAAAAAATAAACAGGTCAATGTTTGTTGATATAATACATCCTGTAAACAAACTGGTACAAATTAATCTAAACTTTCCGAGCTCTAATATTTAAACCAGCAGCTATTGAACAAAAATAATTAAGACCAGGTTTGTTAGTAGCATCCAATCTTAACTGCCACATTACCTCCCTACAGTCTACAATACTCTCACTGTCATCCCTTCTTTTGTTATACAAAGCTCTATCAATAACAAAAACTAAATAAAACTTTTTTAGAACATTTACATTCAATAGAATGCCTAAATAGGGCATTTGCAGTCTTTCTATTCTTAATATCATTAAAGTGTTGTCTAATATATTCCTTTAATTCCCTTGTAGTCGTTCCTACATAAAATGCCTCACAAGTAATTCAAGATGCCAGGTAAATCACCATTTTACTGTTGCAGTTGCATTTCCCAGGACTGGCTATAGCATGGTTGTAGTTAATAACAGCTAAGTATGGTCGATCATAAATAAATCTAAAGAATTTGCATGTCCCACACTTTAACATCACTGGTTTAAGTGTAACAGGTTGTGTAGTACTCTCCAACCACGTTTTAATGTTTTTACCCCTAAAATAGGATATCTGTGGAGAGTTATCCAGTTTTTATTTGTCCTCTGGTAAAATGGCCAAATTCCATGCGATTCTTAAAGTTTTACTTATATGTCCAGCAACCTAGTTAAAAGCTATAATCATTGCACAACCTTTATCATTAATGTTAACTCTCTTAGAAATGACTACATTGTTGTAATTTATATCACACTTTAAAATGGCAGCAAACATACTATTTCTTTTCTGCTTAATTTCATTACTGATTCTAACTAAAAGTATAGATGGGTAACCCCTTTCCTTAAACATATAAATCATCTTGTCCAATCCATCCATAAATATGTTATCAACACTAATTAGCCTGGACAACTGGACCATCTGTCCCTTCACTACACTCTGTTTTGGAGAGAAAGAGTGTCAGCTGTCAAAGTGCAAAAAATGAGTTTGAAAAAGTTTCTTTATGAAAGATGGTAGTTAAGAACCTTTTGTTCTAATCATTCTTGCAAACGCAAATGTCTAAATAGTTCATTTGGTGTTGGTGCATTTTGTAAGTATTTCAAGAATGATGTATTCTCACTTAAATATTGTACAAACAAAGGTATTGATGTCATCCAAAAATCTAAAATAAGAGATCACATTACTA
>NC_056741.1:1716527213-1716582213 GCF_019279795.1 Protopterus annectens | reverse complement strand
AAACACTTTGGAAAAAAAAAGAAGATAGGTATTAAGCAATTTCATGACATGATTTTAAAAATAGCTATATATAAGAAAATTTGGGACAAGGTAGAGGTCAAGGATCAAATTCCCCAGCCAGGAGGAGGCAAGATGGGAAAATGTAGGCATAAATGGAGTGAAATAGATAAGGGAATTAGGCATGCCTGGTGTTAGAGCCATGGACTCAAGCTCAATGCCAAAAAGTGCAGCGTCATCCCCTTTGGTAAAACTCTGTACCCATGAACTACCACATAGGCAGCAATCTACTTAACACAGAATGTGTGATAAGAGACCTTGGGACCCAGGTGGACAGTAGTCTGTCCTTTGATAGTCACATCGCCACAGTAGTCAGGAAGTCCTTCGATGTGGCACACCTCATCATAAAAGGGCTCTCATCCAGAAAAAAAGAGGTAATTGTTACCCTCTACTCATCACTCATTAGACCCATTATAGAGTACAATGCCCCTTTTGGAATGTACCTCACAAGACATCTGCAGCAGCTGGAAAGGCCACAGAAGTACCTCACAAAGAGGATTACTGGTCTCAAAAAAGTGCCCTACACTGACCGCCTCAAAAAACTCCAGCTTTACTCCATAGCATATCACCTACTCCGAGGTGATCTCTACCTAACATATAAAGCTATGTCAAACCCAGAGCTGTTGGACATGCTACATCTAAAACATCCCAATCCCTCCAAGCTACATGCTCTAGGGACTTAAACTTTGTCACCACAATAAACAGGACATGCTGGAGGGATAGATTTCTGTTCCAGAGACTTCCTATATTCTGGAACAAGATACCCATCTATGTCAAGCAAAGTTCTTCATTAGCACTCTTCAAGAAAAATCTTGATGAGTGGATGGGAAATAGGAAATACACCCCGAGGATCACTTCTGTGTCTCTGCTGGACAGTGGCACAGGAAAATAACTTTTTTGGGTGGCGTAAGCTATCGAACCTTGCTGGCTAGACTTATGTAGGCCCTTGGGCCTACAGCCTAGTACCTACCTATGAACCTATGAACCTATGCTGGACATGTATGACAGTAGACAAGAGTGGGGGGTCCTACTTTACCAGAAACTGTAAAGACAATTTCTTCTTCTGAACCAACATATCTTAACTTTTAATATCTTGCTGATGATGCATATTGAATATTCTAATACTTTACAGGGAAAAAGTATAGAGAGGCTCCTTGGAACAAATTAAGTAGTATCATAAAGGGGAGAGGTAGCTTAATGCATAAGGATAGAGGGCAATATAGAACTGCAAAAAGAAGAGCAAGTTTGGACACTTAATGAAGACTCTAATGAGGAAATAAATTTATTTAAATGGTAACACATTTGGGAAAATACCTTTCATGTTAGGAAATGGATGTATGTTTGGGGTCAGTAGATGAGGATCTTACACTTGTACAGTGCATCAAATAAGACAATCTACACAGAGGAATTCCAAAAGTGAAATATTGAAGTGGTGGAGTTGAGAAAGCTGCAATAATTCATATTTTTTAGGAGTATAGAAGGGCACAAGAAAGATGGAGACAACCAACTAAAGGGTGACTGAGATATTTGGGAAAAACTTAAATATGGTCATGGGCAGCACTGAGGCAAGGGGTAGAGATAAGTGCAGCATGATACAAAAATGATAAGTTGATTACCTGATTGTTGTTGCATTTGTACCATAAATGGTTATAGCAAGAGTAAGAAAAATGGTATACATGGCAAAAAAAGAGAGTTTGCATGTTGAGTATTTGAAACAGATTAGAAGGATGAACGTTATTGTAAACTAAATGTAATGGCAATGAAACCAAAAACCTGGATCTGAGTCAAACATTTATATTGGAATGTGAACATAAGTAAAAGGTTATAAAGTCCATTGAATCAACAGAGTGGTATAGATTTAACAAATATATACAAAGAGTAGCAAATGTGTTGGTCATATGTAAACTGGTAGATATTTCTTGAATGTTGTTTAATGTTGTTATCCTATTTTACAATTGTGTGCAAGCAATGTATAACTGATGTCAGCTTTTTTGTTTCTTGCTTATTTTATTTTTGTTTAAATTTCTTTTGCTTTGAATATCCAGTGAAATGATTTTAAAAATGGTTGAAAACCTTAGACTTCTTAAACTGTAACATGCCAAGCCTAGGAGGAGGATGGCATCAAATGCATGATTGGAAAGACAAAATAGGAGGACATGTGGAGTGGTACAGATTAATTTTCAAAGGGTATACATGGTGGTAATAAACAGGAGAGGCAGGGAGTGCATATGAAACCTCTCTGCTTTACAGAGCAGGAGTAAAAGACCTTAGGGGTGGGCCTGTATAAAGCTGAAACTAGGTATGTGATACATGGAGGAACACCAGTGCTGTTAGCAATGGAAAGGAATCATTGTGGTAATAAAGGCAACATCTTCCTCAGGTGAAATGGAGCTTAGAATACTTGAAGAAAGAATATTAAAAAATTGTTCAGATATAATGAGACAGGGATCAAGGGAGATTAGGTTAAAAAAAAAACAAGTGAATAAAATACATCGAGTAAACAAAAGTAAGGGAAGCTGAACAGGTGAAAAAAACATCACCCCATTCTTTACTAGGGAGAATGCACGTAGGTTCTTGTGCTGGAAAGTGAGACATAGTGTGGAAAATCAAATAAACAAGCTTATAGAGTTGGAGAGGTTAAAGAAGTGCTTGGAAACTTAGGGAAAGTAAGAAACAGGGGCTATGTGAGCTACCTATGAGAAGTATTCATGAATGTCCTCAACAGTGTCATCAGCCACATCAACAGAGATCTACAGCAGTTCACTGGCAAATGGGTAAGTGCTAAAATATTTTGAGGAAGGGTATGGCAGTACCCATACAGAAGAGTTACAGAACACAGGAGCAGCCCTGGAAAATAAGAAATTAGTTAGTACTACATTTATAGCTAAGAATGTTGGGGGCATGCTTTGAGGACTACGGGTTTCAGCACACAAATCAAACTTTGGTTTAATTAAAAGATCTTGTCAGACAAACCTAATCCACTGCAGTGACTGAGCAATTACAGAACTGGACAGGAGTGTACCACTTACTGTCATATACCTTGATTTCCAGCTTATGTGTTACTCCTCATCCTTACATGACCACTAAGTGAGCTGAGGGAGAATATAATTGTCCAGAAAGCTCCTTAACTGTATAATAACATGATAGCCCGAACTCAAAGAGTGATGCCCAAGCTCAGATACTTACTACAGGGATGAGTAGCAGGACCAGTTTATTTTTTTATTTGCCTCTGTTTAATGGGAAGGCCTGACCAGATATTTTACATTTTGCGCTATTTTGCCAGAAGCCCAGGGAGAAAAGTTTCAGAGTTACAGTAATACATGAACCAGAAATATAAAAACAGAAACAGTAAAATAATACCTGAAACGGAATCATAAAACAAGTACATACATCTGTAACACTCATTCATGGACATTTTTACACTTCTGTCATATCTACGTATTGGGCAAAACAGAACAAATACAAGGAGAACAGCAGAATAGAAAGGTAAAATCATTTTTAAAGAATGCTAGTTATTTTATAAGAAATAATTACTGTTAGACATTGTATTTAAAGTGACTATAGCTAATTTGGTACTTCCTTATGATAGCAGCCCCACTAAAATGGCCTTAAAACAGAAGTGGAACCAATGTCAAAACACTAATGCATGCCTTTTTTGGGAGGAAGCATCCATGAAAATCGTTGCCCTGTCCCTTGGTTACTCTGCTTAGGAATGGCTACAAATGGAAAGCAAAACACATTATTGAGTAGTCTGTAGCTGTAGTCAAAACAGGCCAACTTACGGTTAACTGAAAATGAGAACCTTCTGTTTTTTTTTTTTAAAGGGTTCCTTTTCTATTACAGATTGTGTTTGCATTTAGATATTTCACAGAAGCTAGTAACACCATTGAGATGCCTTGTATTTGTTTCAATTCCTTATTGTGGGAACCACAGACATTATCACTGCTGCCAATATAATAAGAAAGTAATAACAGGGGACTCTAAAACTGCACTCTGTTTTGTGCCATAACTCTTGACTTTTATAGTAAAGGTTTTAGCAAAATCAAGTCATTTAGAAGCTGTTTCTAGCAGAACATTCAAAACTGATGAATAGAGCAGTTTTCAATTAAATGAAGGCATGCAGGCAACCAGAGACATTATCACAGGTCTGTTATAATAAGGAAGTACCGCTAATTCTAGTATAGCTAGATTAAGTGAGTATAGGAACAGAATTATTTACAAAACCTTATGTTAAATTGATTAATTCAATGGGCTTACCTGTGGCTAGAACAGGTATGAGGTCATACAGGAAAGGTGGAGTGAGAGTGATGTGGACTTATCCTGTGTATTACAAGAATGTAGCCATGAATTTGTTAGGTAGATTTTCAGTTGCCTTTTGAACAAGGAAAGAGTGTCATTGAACCTTAGATTTAGAGGATGAGAATTCCATCTTCTGAAAATATGGTTATCATACAAGGCTTCACCTGATGAGCTGTTAGCTTTGCCAAGGGTTATAAAGGACTTTTATATGCATTGTACACATCTTATTTGTATGTATGGCATAAGCATATTTTTTTTTTAGTCTGGGACATCCGTTTGGTTTATAGCCTAGATTGTAAGCCATAAGTAAATGAGTGTAGCTGAGTTATTGAGGTAGTTCCACCCACTTGGATTTTTAGAGAGATAAGGAATTATGGGGTCTACAGGGAAAACTGCGTGTGAATTTTGTGATTTTATTGAAACATTGCTGTAGTTTAGAAGACATGTTAGAATGCAGGTTAGTGAGGTATACAGCAGTGTTGGGTCTAGGTAGACATAAACCATAGTTTTTTCTACTGTCTTCACTTAGAAATGTGTTTATGCAGTATAGAGTCCCAGTTTTCTGAAATATCTTTTTTGCTACTACTTGTATGTGTGAGTCAAGTAGTTTGGTATGAGCAACTTGTTGAATTTGAGTGTTGTTTATGGAAATAATGGTTAGGTCTGACTTACAATCATTGTGTGATTTTGGAGTTACAATGATTAATTTGGCCTTTTAGGGATTTAGCAACAGTTTGGAGTTATGCTGCCAAGACTCTGTATGGTAGGCAAATGAGTCTTAAGGGGGGTAGTTGTTTGTTTTCAATGAGATATGATGTTCTGCTTTATAAATGAGTGTTGGGTCATCTGCATATTGCACCAACTCAATATGATTGAACTCTAGCTAAAAGCCATTTATGAACATTTTAAAAAGTAAAGGTCATAAGATTGAATCCTTTGGTACCAGTACTGTAAATGGGAGAAATAAAGCATAGACTCCCACTTAACAGCTTAGCAACTGTTTGAAAGATAACTACTGAACCATTCTAGGACTGAGTTTGAGAGGCCTACATGTTTTAATGACCTAAAAAGAGAGCAGGGACTATTTTAGCATTGTTTCTATTAAGGTTGACAGTACTTATGAAGTCTAGAAGTGTTGTGGCAGTTCTGTGATTGGGTCTGAAGCCATGCTGTGTAGAGGAGATAATTTCATTGTTTAAGAGATACTGAAGCAATTGGGCATGGACACATTTTTCCAGGTTTTCTGAGACGGGTGGAAGGATGGTAACTGGGTGACATATAGATCTAGAGAGTTACTTCCTTTATGTAAAGGTATTATGTAGGATCTTTTACAAATGGATGGAATGTAGTGTTCCTGGACTGACCGTTGAGTAGAATGGAAACTGGGTAGATTATGGCTTCTTGTGAAAATATAAGGTGCTCCACTGAATGGTTGTCTGCAGCCGTAGATGTGAGTTTTAATTTTTTGTAACAGTTTTTTGATTGCGACTGTCAGATTCATTTCTGGGTGAAACTGGTGTTGGGGAGAGTAGGTTGCATGTTACTGATCAGACAGTTGATGTCATTAGTATTAATGAGGCTGATGGTGGTTTGGATAAAGTGAGTATTAAAGTCAGTGGAAATATTTTCTGGGAGAAGACTATGGGAGGGAGATCTTTGGTCCTACCTGGGTGAAGCAATTTAGTCACTGATATTCAAAACAATTTGAGAGTATTTGGGCTTGCATCTTTTAGATTAAGGAAGTATTTTTTCTTGTATTCAGTTACGCTATTTTTAATGAGATTTCAAAACTATTTGAAGGTTTGGTGGTTCTAATGTGTTTTATTTTTTAGCCACATTGACCAGGCTTTATCTTTATTTCTCATGAATTCTTTGATTGAATTTTTAAGCCAAGGGACCAGGTTATCTTCCACTTGTTTTCTTCTTAGAGGAAACATTCCACTTAGAATGCTAAGAAATGTATAGACAATACTGCTGGAAAATATTTACGGGGATTCCAGTTATATGATTTTAAAGCTGCCACAAAATAATTTTCTCAGATTGTGCTGTGTTGTATACATTGTTGTGATGTTATTTTGGGGGAAGAAGTGATGCCCATTAGTGTAGATTGGGAGTTGATCACTACTGGCATCAGGAAATGTTCTTGCTGATGTAATTAGGGTGGGATCAGATTTTGATATCCAGTCTAAAGTGGTTGTCTTATTATTAACATTGTTATGACTGTTGGGAGTGGTTATGAGTTGGGTGAAACCATGAACTGCTGAGTTGCAGTCTATGTTGAAGTCTTACAGGATTATAGTTTTCATCATATGTCCATAGTTGACAAATTATGAGGCATGTGATACAGGGACAGCCCATTAAAAGATAGCACCAAACCACATACAGTGTTACAAGATAAGAAAGGGAACCCCTGAGGAGATGACTTTAATAAAATACTTCACCACACTTATAGGAACACTAGCTCTCAAAATCAGCAAGAGGCAATTCAAGTGGAAAATACAAAGGAAAGAAGGCCTGTGAGTAATGTAATTATTCCAGTAAACCTCCCAATAAAACATGAGAGGTCTGCCGAAAACTAGACAGTATGATGGGCTGCATCTCCAGGAAACTGGATCTGGAAATAGTGAGGTTTTATTACAACACAGAGTAATGATGTGATCACAACTGAAGTCCTGTCAACATTGCTATAGGCAAGAGAGGCACAGGGAAAATGACATATTTTCAGCAGTACAGGGGGGAAATGAATAAGAATGGCAAGTGGAACAGAGGGTTTACATTCTGCAAAAAGCCTAATAGTAATGTTAGGCATCTGTCTGGGAACAGTAAGTGACAAATCAGACATGATATAGGGGTTTCTATGCAGTTTGATAACAGATGTTTTGTCAATACACATGTAATTGCAGTCATTTGATAATTTTTTTATCCTATCAATGTCACAGGATAAGAAAACTTGTTTTATTTTATTGCACTTATTGATTCTACAAAGTCATGTGGCATAAAAAAGAAGGGATGATTTTATATTTTTTAATTCACTCTTTTTAAATCGTTAAGCAACCTCAGTGGTAGTATATTTATAAAGATCTGAGGAAAACAAAACATTTCATAAAGAGTGTGGTTAATGCAGATACTGGGATACCAAAATCATGGTGAGCAGTGGGCATGTGACATATTCATGAATGGTTGGCTGGGGGTAGCATAAAGGGTTTGAGCTTGACCACTGGTTATGGGCTAGGCATATAATATTCTCATTTACTCAGTGCTGCTCATTGTTTGTTGACAACGCCAGAGACTTTGTCAAATTTTGCTTACATCTCACCCAATCCTTGGCAAGAAAAATGAAATAAAGTATTATTTGCACATGAATTGCTTGTTTACATTACATTGTGAAATATTTCTGGGCTATTTATTGTTTTTCCTGCACTTGCTTAGTGTTTAAGTTGCATTTTTTAACTGCTGTAAAGGCTACTGTTCTGCAATCACATTGTTTTTCAGTGCTTTTAGGCATATGTTTTGTGGTCTCCTAAGACCTGGGCTCCAATCCAGTAATTTTACATTAAGAGGGTCAGAGTCTGTATTCTTGTGGCTGCAGAGGGCTGATGTCACTTATCTGAGCTGGGAATTGCTGGTGGAAAGGTTATGTGCTTATCTGATGGACCTTAGGGGATACCTAGTGTAAAACTTGCTAAACTTGCTTTTTTCTGCTGATATATAATCTGTATATATGCAATCACCTGAAGCTGCACTTTCCCTATAAAAGCTACCTCAGAAATTTATCACTAATAAGAGTATAATGCACCCTTTTGCATGTACCTCACCAGACACCTGCAGCAGCTGGAGAGATCGCAGATGTTTCTAACTAAAAAAATACAAGGACTTCAAACCATAGCCTACATGGACAGGCTGAAAGCCCTGTCACTTTGCTCTGTATCTCATAGGCTGCTGAGAAGTGAATTGTGCCTGGCATATAGGGCAATCTTCAACCCTGCCCTAATGGAAATGCTACACATCCTCATATCAAATGGCAGAAGAGTCACTCACTCTATGGGTCTCAACTTAACTTTTGACATTAACAGAACATGTTAGAGAGACAGCTATGTCTCCCATAGATTGTGATTTATCTAGAATAGACTTCCTATTCATGTAAAACAGAATTCTTCACTGACCCTATTCAAACTCAACCTATATAATTGGATGGGAATCTCAAATTCCTCCCTTGGCACCCATGTCACTCATGGAGAGCAGTAACCAGTGTTGATCACAGACCCATTCTGTTCATAAATTCATTCTGCAAACTACCCAGAAAGAACAAATGGGGACACTTGGGATTAACATGGCTAGGCTTGTAATGGCTCTAGGGCCACCAGCCTAGTAACCTCCTATGAACCTATGAACCTGTGATGCCACAATACCAAGAGAAAATGACTTAATTTTAATAACTGGTAGTTACAGGAGTCATTCCAAAAGAGGTATAATATTTGTCAGCCTGGGAGAAGATGGTTGACAGGCCATGCTGCTTTGCCAGGGATGGTCTTCATCTGTCACCTCTAGGCTTTCAGATACTGGCAAAAACATTATCCATCCCTATAGTGCCTTTATTAGGCAGTATCAAACAGACAAACCTTACAGCATAGCAAAATCTACTCAGGATAAGCTAAACATATTACTGCTCAGTGCTAGGAGTCTCAACAAGAAACTGCAATCCCTGGAAGCACTATCTTTCCTGGAGAATACTGACACCTGTGCAGTTACTGAAACATAGTTCAAACCACGGAAAGCACTCTGGCAGTGCATGCTTATAATGCCTTTCATAAATTCCAATCACTCACTGCACATGAAAGGGCAAAAGATGGAGGTATATCTAGCTACATAAAGGATACGCACACCTCAAGACTGGTCAAACAATATGACATGCTCGAGTTATTCCATGTCCAAGTAACCATATGAAAAATACATTACCATATTCTTGCTAGCTACAGGTCCTCCACCATGAACCAGGATATCCATATATCATACCTGAAATCACTCACTATTCAGCCTAATACTCATGGGTGATTTTAACTACCCCTCCATTAACTGGAAAGTATACATGTCTACTAACATGCAGGCCCAAAGATTTCTAGACTTTGTTAATGCAAATGTCCTGGAGCAGCTAATCTCCACTCCCATTAGGGCTACAAATATCCTAGACCTGGTACTCACAAATATGGGAGAGTGCTGCACCCTCCTCATGTCTTCACTGGTTGGATCAGATCACAAAAATAAATATAAAGCTAGACCACCCCCCCCACCTAATCCTAAAACCTTTAAGAACTTTTCAAATGTGAACTTTTCCCTATTAAATGATGGCATGGCTATTTTCCAAGCTCCCCCAAACCCAGAAAATACAGAAGCCTGTGTGGATGGTTGCACAAAAGCCCTGTATGACCATATAAGCAACTGCATAGAAACGGCAGTACCAGACCAAAATCAGCTTAGGACAAACCGCAAAAACAAGCCACCCTGGTGGACACCTCATATAAACAGGTTGCACAACAAAAGAAAGAAAATCCTGGCTATAAGTAGAAAAGAATGTCCACAACAGAGCAACAAAATCCCTCATTAGTCTAAACAAGCAAATCAGGGAGCTAACAGAGTCTCCAAAATCAAATTTTGAGGCAAAAATAGCACCCCTAGCTAAGAATAACCATAAGGCATTTTTCAGTTATGTCCACAATCTTAAGGGCAACACCCAACATTGTGCAGAATTAGTTGTTAGACCGTATCACCTATACTCAGTCAGAAGACATAGCAAATCTGCTGACCAAACAATTCAGCTGAAATTTTAGCATCACCCTTTGGTTACCCCCAAAAAAAAATACCACCCATCATTCCTCTACCAGTTATCACCAAAGAACACTTCCCCACTACACTCTGTAAAGTTAAAAACACAACTTTGATGAGTCCTGATGATATCTCCGGATACCTCTTAAATAGCTCGCAAAAGAACCTATCAGGCCCACTAGGATATCTATTTAACCACAGCCTCTGGACTGGATTTGTCCTGGTGAAGTGGAAGACAGCAACAGTCATCCCTCTACATAAAGGCAGACCATCAACTGACACAGGAAATTACAGACCCATAAGCTTGACTAGTGTTATATTTAAGGCGATGGAAAAAATAATCATGGACCTGATAAATAATGACATAGAAAACCTCCAAACATTGGATCCAACATAATTTGGCTTTATCAAGGGCAGGTCATGCCTATTAAATCTGGTGGACTTCTTTGAGAAAGTCACTGTGGCCATGAATGAGAGTAGAACAGTGCACTGGCTACCTTGACCTGACCGAGGCATTTGACACAATTACCCACTCAGGTATTATAGATAAACTCAGAAAATTAGGCATAAATCCCTACATCACCAGCTGGATAACCAAATGACTCATGGAGAGGATAAATGTGGTTAAAACGGGTGAATCCAGATCAATCAAAAGGCCAGTTAGTAGTGGTGTGCCACAGGATTTAGTACTAGGACCACTCCAGTTTGGAATATACTTCTCTGAAGTCAAGGCAAATGTAGAAGGCCTCTAGCTAACAACATTTGTTAATGACTGCACATTGGGGACAATCATTGAATCTCCCAATGATGTAGGTATCCTTCAGAAGGGTCTGACTCAGGCAAATGATTGGTGCCAGGACCATGACCTAGTTAAATGCAAAAAATGCATAATTATATCCTTTAGGAAGTCAAATACCCCTGCAAATTACAACATTAATAGCAAACTACTAAGAGTGGAGTCAGAGGTGAGATATCTAGGTTTACAGATAGATAGTAGCCTGAACTTTGACCACCATGTGCCCACAGTGGTGAGGAAGTCCTTCTATTTGGCACAGATTATAAGTAAAGTTATGGCATCCAGATCCAAGGAAGTTATAGTCCCACTGTACTCGGCCCTCATTAGACCAATAATTGAATATGATGCACCTTTTTGCATATACTTGACTATGCATTTACAAAGGCTGGAGCAACCTCAGAGGTTTTTCATAAAGGAAATACAGAGTGTAAACAACATGTTTTATGCAGGTAGACTAAACGCACTGTCACTTTACTTTGTGTCCTACTGACAATTAAGGGTGACCTATGCCTGACCTACATAGCACTCACAAATCCAGCCCTGATGGAACTGTTGCACATTCACAAGACTAAGAGCATGATGATCACCTGATCCAGGAATTTAAACCTGGTCTGTGATTCAAACAAAACATACCAGAGAGACAGATATGTCTATCAGAGATTAAACCTTCTCTGCATCAGGCTTCCTTTTTGCATTAAGCAGAGCCCTTCCTTGATCTTCTTCAAATGCAGTTTGGATAAATGGATGGGGAATCATATATTCACTCTCAGGTAGTGCCTATGTCCCTTATGGACAGAGGCAGTCAGTAAAATACTCAAAGGCATAGGCACAAATGTAAGCCATCCCCTAAGGATCATACCATAAATCGAGTTTGGCTAGGCTTGTATGGAATATAAAGCTGTTAGCCTAGTAATCTTCTATGAACCTACGGACCTATGAATACTGGAGGGTAAGATATAGAAAAGAGTGCCAGTAACTCAGTTGCTAACTATAACACACTTGCACACTGTCTCCTTTTAACAGTAAGTACATGTATGTATGTATGTATGTATGTATGAAGACTTTCACTGTTTCATGGCCCTTATCAAAAAGATGGTATGTTGGAAAACGAGATTGTATATGGTCTTTCAGTAATATTTCCTTGTCCAGTAATTTCACCTGGCATTTTTAAATATTTAGATCCTAAGGTGTTTAGTGGTCAAAGAGGAGGGGATCTGTGCTGGAAAGTAATTCAAAGAATTCTAAGTTTGAATTTCTGTTTAATTGTATAGACTTTGAACTTGATCTGTGGAGGCCTTCAATTATTTTTATGTTGCCAAAGGAAGTATTGAAGATACTCCACACTTGATATTGAATTATGTCTGCCACTTTTCAAGCCTGTGAGCTAAGCACCTGTGAAACTTTACCCTGACAAAGGGTTAGATTGGTATACATTGCATGAAAATATACAGTGCTTGGTATTAGTGCACCAAATCACTTTTATCTCATTTTGAAGGCCAGTGTTCTTTCTTGAGAGTCATTACTGTAGACATCATTTCATTTAAATCAAACTTCATAGCCCAGTCCTGACCACATATCCTAAATAATGCAACTTGTCTGAGTTTATGTAGAATAGTTTATTATTTTACTAGGAAATCAGATTTTAATTTCAGACACTATGAAATATGTAGCTTCCTTGCAGTTCTGTATTTAACTGAATGTACATTTGTTGCCATTCCCTAGCAAATGTCTTATTAATAACTGCAGAGTGCTGACTCCCAGTGCACACAATTTAAAACATTTGCCTTATAGTTATACTACTAAAGCATACGTAGAATAAAAATGGTGACTACATTCTTCTTTAGCTTGGTAATTGAATTCTTGTAATTCTTTGTAATTGTGTTGGCTGAATGAATGATGTACTATGAATTTCTTAACTGTTAAAATATTTCTTTTTTTTTATAAAAATGGTGGTTAGGAAATAAATCTATCAATTGCAAGAACTGAAATATCAATATAATGTTCCACTTATTGGAGAATTTAAAATAGCTCAACCATAAAGCATTACGGTCTTATTTCTGAAAATTATTGTTTTTTAGACCATAAATGAATAGTCTGTCAGCATGTATTGTTATTTGGTATTATTTCCCTGCTGTGTACAAATTTTGTAATGAGAAGTTTACTCAGACTATGCAAGTGCACATCAAAGTAGTTTATTCTGCCTAATATTAAATGTGCTTAGAATAAACCTACGTAGGGCAGTCATGGTTAAGTGCATACATTTAAAAAATTACAGACTTGGCTTAAACATTGTTTTGTAGTTTGTCAAGCAGGGAATTCGCACATGCAAGTGGTTAAATGCATGGACACAGATTAACATATTTATAGATGTATGAGAAAAGCAGCCATACTGGGAGTCCAGCAGCAGAGTTAGCACTTATTAAAATAGATATACTATTTTATCACACTTCACTGCTGACATTGTATATATATATATATATATATATATATATATATATATATATATATATATATCCTGTTTCATGCACTATCTAGAATGTGTCTGCACTACAGTTTAACCTGTTGTGTTTTATATTTAGTATTTATTAAAAATACTAAGGTACATAATGCTGAAAGTTGCTAACATCGTCACATCTCATTAACCAGATACTGAAGTATGCATTTCTTTTTTCAGTGATGCTGCACTCTGTATTCTGCTCTTTGGATAACCATCTATATGTGCTCTTAGACTAGTTCAGCTATCCCATTAAAAAGTCAAAATAAAGTAATAACAAGAATTAACATACTTATGTAATGGTGCTGTTTGATGATGGAAGTCTTGCAGTTTTATTTTTTTTTTGGATAGAGCCAACCTCAAATATTCCCCTTCAAAAAATAGCTAGAGGGAGGTCTTAAAGTCTTTCCTTTTCAAAAGAATATTGTTTTGGCTAGGTGCAAGAGCTGAAATTCTTATCAAAAAGAACATTGGCCAATGTATCATAGAGGATTAAGACCATTAGCTGTTAAATTCTTTCATCCTCTAGTTCTTGGTTTACGTCTCTCAGTA
The DNA here is from genome assembly GCF_019279795.1 of Protopterus annectens. Classification (NCBI taxonomy): domain Eukaryota; kingdom Metazoa; phylum Chordata; order Ceratodontiformes; family Protopteridae; genus Protopterus; species Protopterus annectens. Next base: position 1,716,568,195 of record NC_056741.1, on the reverse strand, counting down.
TCTACATGTATACAGTAGAGGTCTGCAAAAGCCACTTAACTCATTCAATCCAATGGAGCTCTGGAGGTCTTTACTCTTAACTTTCAATGGTTCTTATGGACTTATTTAAAAAAAAATGTTTATATCTCTGGATCCATAATGTTTACTAAAGAAATGTAAATTGCAAATGCTCAGCACAAACAAATCTTTACAGTGGTTGTACCCATTAGCTTCTAAGTCTTTAACTGGATTTTATAAATTATAATTAGGACAGTAAGTATTAATTTTGTAATATTTTGTGAATTTACAATATTTCATTAACTACATAAGTTACACTCAAGCTGTCAGCAGCATTTTTGCTCATCTGTGTTACTTGGTTGTTGAGATGTTTAGAAGAATATGAATATTATGACAATACAAATCAATAGTATGTGAACACGAATTAGTATCTCTTAGGCAGCACTAGACACAGGTCAAATATTAGTGCAGTTGTGCTGCCCATCGTAAAACTTTAAAATGAAATCTTTCAGTAGCTTATCTATATATATATATATATATATATATATATATATATAGGATGATTTTGAAATTATTGATGCAAATGTGACCAGGCTATATTAGACACCTACAGGCATCAATGTGGTGTAGTTGCCGAAGCGCCTGGATGGGTCACTAGGCTGAAATGTGTTAATTACTCATTCCATGACTGCCTAGTGGTATAGAGGGATAAAGTCCTGATTACGACCCAGATGACCCATGTGTGATTAGCAACTCAGGCGACTGACGGAGAGACATGAATGGATGGGTGTTACCATTCTTGGGAGGGAAGGCAGTCATCAGGGCATCTCCTGCAATGATCTCTGGTGGAGACTGGGGGCATCAAATTTGGTAGGTGTGGTCCAAATGAAGAAAAGATGGAGACATGCCTGAGTGCCATGGAGGCTCAACAATACACCTTGTGTTCTATTGCACACCTGTCCCTAGGACCTAACCACAGGTGCCACAAAGGAGGGGGAAGGGAGAAACAGGTTGGATCAAAAAGTGCGAAAATCCTCCTGACTTGAAAAAGGACAGCAATGATCTCTCCAGGATGTCTTTAAGATCCTTGGTGTCTCTGGCTGAAATTTAGATATTGGACATGGGGTTGATTGGACTGGCAAAAAAAAAAAAGAAAGAATGCAGGCATATACGCCTGGGCCTATCAGGTTAACAATGTCACATAAAATAATATGTAAAGCTTTAATAACAGCATGTCTGTTTAAGAAAGCTAATCCAAGTTATACATGACACTGTCGCTCATTCAGTCAGTAGTAAACTGTCACAGTGTTAAGATCTGTTATTCCGAATGCCTCTTTTGTTTGGTTATCCTGTGCTACCCATGCAAGTACAGGCTCCAAACTATGTCGTGAGCTAGCTTCTGAACTGAAACTTAAAACAAACAATAACAAAAATAGACGAATGCAGACCAGCGTGCATTAATAGCTTTTGTACTTTCATCTATTTTAACAATGTATAGTCTCCCTCAGAACATTAAAATTAATTTCAACCACTACAGTCTTTTGATTATTTTAAATAACTGTCTCTATTCTAAGACATAGATCAAGCTTTGTGATGCCTTTTACTGTTTTGATAATGTTAAAATTGTACTCATTCAATCATTTCTTGGCTGCTGACATATGGATACATGTCCTCCATCAAATAGTGTATCAACAAAGCCCATACATGACAGCAGAGAATAAGATATGCTAGTATTATTATTAAAATTAACATTATTAAGCTGCAGATGATGAAAATTAGATCAAGACAATGTGATGATGTTTAGGTGATTGGATGACAGTGTTTTTAGGGCAGTTTAAAATGAGAAAGGGAGAATTACGAAATAGGTTATTTATGAGCTTTTAAGGCAAATATAACATTTCTGTATACTTCATTATTATGTCTTCCAGCAGATATCAAGCTGTTTTCCCTGCTTTTACATGATAGAATGTCTTCTCTGTGGAGTTAGATTTTATTCAATAGCAAAGTTCAAACGATATTAAATTTACACATTTTGCATTCTTCTCTATTATTGTACCCAAAGCATGAAAGACGGATAATCTTAAATTGAGTCATAACTTACATAATAAAAGCATCTTATTGGCTACAGAGTCATAGCAGCTGATCAGCTCTTTTCTACCTTATACCCTGCACCAGCACCTATAAATTAAGATTGATAATGACTGAGATAATCTCTAATATCTTGGGTGACTGCTAGACTTTCCATTTATGGATGGAAAATGTGAAGTTTTATAGTTTATGTTCTTCTTTATTTAATGACACAATCCTAACAATGCAGTGTATGTTGTTACATAGTCTTGTCCACTTAGCTAGAGATCACATGCCTCTAACCTTCTAGTTAAGGAGACTACCACTGGGAAAGGTTATGGGAAGCCTTCGCAGGGCCATGAGATGTTAATCAGTCAGAACTAGAAGCTCTAAACTTTAATTTTAATTCTGCAAGAGTACTATAAGTAACAATTCTCCCTTACTACCTCTGCTCATATCAAGGACAGAGGAAAGAAGAGAACTTCTACTGGTCATATGTCTGCCTGTAAATTACAGCAGCAACAAAACAGGGACTAAAGTAGACTGAAATTATATACTTTGAACTTAAAAGAATACTCAGATAATCAAATCTTCTTAGTGAAATGAGTGATAAGACTTTTTTTTACATGGGAGCATGCCTCTTATATCCCCATGCAGGGGACATCACCTGATTCATATGTTGTCTAATATAACTAACTCTGAGGTTGCAAAATGTCAAGGCCTTACACCTTATACATCTTTGTCCAATTAACCTTCAACTAGAGAGAGCTGATTTTTGAGTCTTACTGAAAAGTGTGTCAAGTAAAAAAAACATAAACTATGTTGGGAAGAGTCATGATTTATGAACCCCAGTTTTCTACAAACTGCCTGTTAGATCTTGTGAGATAGAATTATTAAGTACAATGTCATAGACTAAGTGCCATTTCTTTATGGAGCTTCATTCTAAAAGTATGAACACTGACAAAGCAGTGGCAGAATTCCAAGAAAAAATAAGAGCTCTTCAAAAGTGATCTCAATCCTATGGGACCTATACCCATCTCCAAAAGTCATGCATTTCAGACTGCATATTAAAAATATACAGCATTTTTGGCTAATGATTTTAAAAGAAACTGATCTATTATTCATTCTAAGAAACTTAAAAGAGACGTTTGTCTTTTCCCCCATGCAACATGATACAGAAGTGATCCAGCAAGGGAAAAACAACCAAGAAGACTAGTTTCTGACCAATCTTTTTTGTAACATAATTTGTATTATAACTGGGGATGAATTAGTAAAAGAGCAAACTGCTAAAACATTTGCAGTTGTTTCTACCTTTATAAGTATCAATCAAGACAAGAACATAATCTAAAGTTCAGTACCTGTTTAAGAAAAGGGTCGTCTCTGCATGCCTCTTTATCTGTAATATTATGCACAAAAATTATTTACAGCTGGTCAGCTTTCTTCACAGTTTGGAAGCCACCTTTATGATATACACATACACAATCACACACAAATATCGAGTGCACACACACCCACACACACCCACACACACACATACACACACACACACACACACACACACACACACACACACACACACACACACACACCTATTTCTAAGTAAGCTGGCATTTTAATTACTTTACCCAGTAAAATAGAAAACTTGTGACATGAAACATAAGTAAAAACTGAGCAACATTATGTAATGAAGTGCACATTAAGAGTATAAGAAGGCAGAGTGCAATTAGAAATCCTTCTCTGCAATTTCAGTGGGACCTGAACTTTCAGATATTCTTCATTTTTCTATAAGAGCATGGCATATTTATTGATTTTGTTTCTCTAAGCTCTTTGCTGATCTTTATGAGTTTTTCTCTGATGAGGAGAGAAATTTGTTTTATGGGCTGTGAGGTTCTTTCTCTTACTGTATAGATTACTCTTGACTTTTGCACTGCATTTATGCCTTGTTGGGACTACATTCTTAGAGATAGGCACAGAATGTCTACCTGAATATGTCAGTGTGCATTGTAGTTTCATTGTAGTGAGGAATGGGTTTAAATTTCAACAGGTCATCTGTTAGCTGGAGCAGATGTGAAATACAGTAATCTCTGAAGATAGAGAAGTTTTGAGGTATCTCAGGTATTGCACTTAAAGTATTACAGTACAGGAGTCTGGTTTGTCTAGTGATTTGATAAATATGGGTGTTGAGCATAGGGTGAGGGCTATATTGTTGAGGTTATCATCTATTGTGACACCTGGAAGTTTAGTTTGGCTTGTGGGTTCTATTTTGGTTCCGTTTGAGGAAGGTATTGTTAGAGGGGACTGGCATGATTAAGGTTTGTTATTTCTGAAAACTATTATCTTGGTTTTGTTAGGATTTAGTATGAGGTGATGATCTACGAAGTATTTTTCTATATCCTGAAAAGAAGTTTGCATTTTAGTTTGTAGTTCCTGGTGTGTGGGGGCTGAGTAAATAAGTGTGGAAATGTGGAATCATCAACATACTGGACTATGGAGGCTAGTTGAGTTACAGAACTGAGGTTATTTGTAAATATTGTAAAGAGAAGAGGACCTAGTATAGAACCTCAGGGTACTTCAATAGAGATGGGGAGCAGGGGGTAAAGGGCGTTTTCCCATTTGGTAGCTTGCTGTTGGTTAGGGATATAACTACTGAACCAGGACAGGACAGTTGAACTAAGGCCATAGGGTGACAGTTCATTCAGTAGGATTTAGTGGGAAACGGTGTCAAAGGCTTTTGACATATCAAGGAAAATGGATGAAACAAGTTGGACTTCACTTATTAGACTTTGAATGGTGTTAGTAAAAGACAGTAGAGCAGTGCTTGTACTATGTGTTGGCCGAAAGCCATGTTGAGTGGAAGAAAGGAGGTTGTGATTGAGGAAATGGGCAAGGAGTTGGTTGTGAATGCATTTTTCTAAGATTTTAACTAGAGGAGAGAGGATGGCTATGGTATGGTAGTTTGTTAGTTCTTTAGAGGGTCCATCTTTGTGTAGTGGAATGATATGAGATATTTTCCATAGACAGAGGACATATTGTTCTGCAATAGAATGGTTGAGCAGGACTGATATAGGATAGGCAATTGAGGGGGTAGAAATTTTAAGAAATTCATTGGGTAGTTGGTCTGCTGCTATATAGCAGGGTCTTAGCTTGAAAAGGAGTGTTTTTATGTAGCTAGTTTGGATGGGAGAAAATGTAAAGGGGTTGGGGGAATCTGGACAGGGAGGAGGTACAGTAAGAGGTTGTTTTGGCTGGTTACCTAGAAGTTATGTGATTGTGTTAATAAATTGATTGTTGAATTTTGTAGCAATAGGATCAATTACATTTGAGGTGACTGGTGGAGGGATTGGGACATAGCCTGGGTTGAAGACATTGTTAATGTTTTGCCAGAATTTTTGGTGGTTGTTTTGGTGAATTTGTTGACATGTTTGGAAGTAAATTTGCTTGTCTGATTTTATTTGTTTCTTAGCTAGATTTCAGAGTTGTTGATATGTGGTAAGGATTGTTTTATCTTTGGTGATAACCATGCCCTGTCTCTATGTTTCAGTAGTAATTTGGTGTCTTTTGTTAGCCATGGTATGTGCTTAGTTTTGATCTTATTTATCTAGTGTGTGCAAGCACTGTGAGGTAATTCAGCATATTAAGAAAGGTATTGTTGAAGTACTGTACAGCCAGATCTAGAGGGAAGTTTCTAAGAGGTGACCAGTTGCTTTGTTGAAGTAGTAGGTTAAAAGTGGAGGGGGAGACATTTTTCTTGTTATGGATGAATTTGTATATTGTGTTGGTTTAGGTGTGTACTCACTTCCTGTGCAGGAAGGTTGGTGAGTGGTCACTGATGGAGTCTGGAAGGCAGCCACCTAGGTAACGTAGGTTTGGTTTGTTAGTCAGTATCTAATCTAGTGTAGATTGCCTTTTGGAGTGTATGGTTTTGGTGAAGTTGAAAAGGTTTAGGAAGAGGGAGGGGGTTGTTGGAGGAGCAGCAGTGTCAATCCAAGTTGAAGTCGCATAGGATAATAATTTTTTAGTTGAAATTAGATGATGCCCAAGAAAGTAGATTTTCAATGGTGGGTAGGTTATTGCCAGAGGAGAGATAAGTTGTTATGATAATAATAGTTTTCTTTGGGTTTATCTCTAGGTGTGTTGTCAGGATTTCAGAGTTGGGTAAGTCAGGGGGGACACAGTTTAACTGTTCAATTTTGAGGGTGTCTTTATATATAATGGCAACAACACCACCCCTTTTGTTTAATCTGTCTAGTCTTATAATGTTATAGCCGGTTGTATTTATGAATTTGTCTTTAATGTGTGGCTTTAACCAAGTTTCAGTAATTGCAGCAATGTCAGAGAAGTAGGTGTTTAGGTTTGCATGGAATTCAGTAATTTTACTTACGATGCTACAGAGATTGAAATTGATAAAGAGTAGTTCAGTGTTACAGGTTTTTGGAAAAGAGGGCAGGGGCAGTGGTGAGTAGTATGGTGACTAGGAGATGCTGGAGGGCTGGGTGGGGGAGCTGCTGGGCAGGGAGGGAACTTAGTTTGTGGTCCTGGGTTGGGGTGGATGTCAGCTCAGAGTTTAATTTGTGCTATACTGTGTAGTAAAAGTTGTCTGAGCTTATTGGTCAGTTTTACATATCTAAGAGCTGAAGGATTGTTCTTATTACATACATACATTATAAACATTCTCCACAACTAGAGATGAGAACATTAGATTCTCCCCAATCAGAGAGGAGAACCATACAGTTTGAAAGGCCCATAATCTACCTGTAAGGAATTTGGCACCCTTTTTCAAGCAGTTTGTACACTGTAATTGTCCTGACCTCACAAAGTTATTTTTTCTTGCTTTGCATATAATTTTATACAACATTAATATGTAATGTGATTACGTTGTCATATCGTGATAGCTGATTACTATTCACATAATGCTGCTTACCGTAATTGTATAGGCCAATTTTGTCATTAAGTTTGCATTCCAGAGTAAAGAAGAAATGCAAAAGGAAATATAAATTAATTTGTCATACTCAGTATAACAGGTGATAATTGGACTATTGTCCATATAAAACAATGGGAAAATGCACTTATTAATGCAGAATAGTATACTGTGATGAGTGAAATGCATCAGAAAATTGAAAATGATCTAATAAGAGATTAGTCATACAAGTTACTCTTAAGGAAATGGCATGAAAGTAAATACTGGTCCATAAAATTTAGTACATCATAGTGTAAATTAGATACAGTTTCACTTACAAGAAAGATGTCAACAGTCTGTTACATGTCATACTGACTGTAATCTCAGATTGTAGGGAGTCATGATCTTTGACCTAAACTAACATTGGTCTCAATCTGGAATCTACTGAGCCTCTCAAAGATTTATTAAAACAGATCTTTAAGCTACCAGTATCATAAGTATGTATCATCCAGGAAAATATCTCCCTTGATTAGTGTCACACACACTGTAAAATAGTCACATGTGGTGGTCTAAATACTCAGTGTTTTTAGTCTGAAACTGCCACAGTGAAATTGTGATCATTGTGAATAGTGGGTGATTTAAAACACTAAAGGAGAAGTAATTTTACAACACTTAATTGACTGGGGAGGCCCAAAAAACTTAATTTCATTCACTTTTGTTTAAGTTTTTGAACAGTAATGATATAAAATAAGTAAAAGATAAAGCAGCTCCAGGGAAACAGTGCAAGGTGCAGAGAAAATGAAGTAAAATATAATAAAAACTGCACCAAAGATTTCATTTAAACAAAAAAGTAAGTGCTTTTGCAACTAAATATATAAAAAAACTTTTGTTTGGAGATATTTGGAAATTCTGGAAATTACACTTTTGTTTCCATCGGTTTCCTTTATCTGTCTTGCATTTGCATTTGTTCCTTAAATAACAAAAGCTTCTGTTGACAGATAACTTTCTGTATGCAGTTGATTGCCATTAGTGGTATAGCTTGTCTGCCAATGCACCCCATCACTTATTACTATTGAAAATCCATCCATCCATGCAACCTCAACCCCTTTCCCATTTTTCCACATGGGGGGTGTCAGGGTGTCACTTCAACAGTGACAATCATCTAGAGTTAAGGTTTACACCTCCAAGTGACTAGCGCTGCTGCAGTAGTCCATCCGTACCACACACACTCACACCTAGGGTCAGTTTAGACTGTCCAATCCACCAATCCACCTGCTGCAGGACATGCAGACTCCACACAGTAGATATCCCAGCCAAGAATAGAACAGGGGAACCTCTTGCTGTGAGACAACAACTCTAACTAACATTGTCACATCTCATTAACCAGATACTGAAGTATGCATTTCTTTTTTCAGTGATGCTGCACTCTGTATTCTGCTCTTTGGATAACCATCTATATGTGCTCTTAGACTAGTTCAGCTATCCCATTAAAAAGTCAAAATAAAGTAATAACAAGAATTAACATACTTATGTAATGGTGCTGTTTGATGATGGAAGTCTTGTAGAGTAGAGTATCACAAGAATAATAAGAAAGTTCCTAGGAATAATGGTAGAGCTTTTAACTTTGCCCTATTGTTGAAAAATACATTGGATGAATGTAAAATTACAGAAACTGTGAGAAGTAACTGGAGATTTTTAAGAAATTTTCCTTAGTGCTAAGATAGAAGAAAATCCCCTCTTTGTTAGAAAGAAGGGGACACATCTTAAAGATATTTTTTCAAATGTGGCTAAGTAATATGCCTCAAGGGAGGAATCAAAGGGTCTATATTATAACACTGAAGTCTTAAAACTTCGAATGTTATAATATCAACCCCAATTCAGTGAACGCTTGAAACAGCAAAGCTGCAGAACACCCAATATTTTCCTAGGGAAAGTTTTCAGTGGGCCATTTCTGCAGCTTCACTATTTCCTCGACTGTGGTGCAAAGGTGACAGACCGGGTTAAGGTAAGTGTGCGAATGGACCAAGGTAAGGTGAGTGTGTGATAGTTAGGGACCTTAGGGATAGGGAGCAGGTACAGTGAGTGTGTGATAGTTAGGGATCTTAGGGTTAGGGAGCTGGTAAGGTGAGTGTGCGATAGTTAGGGACCTTAGGGTTAGGGAGCGGGTAAGGTGAGTGTGCAATAGTTAGGGACCTTAGGGTTAGGGAGCAGGTAAGGGGAGCATGCATTAGTTAGGGACCTTATGTTTAGGGAGCGGGTAAGGTGAGTGTGCGTTAGTTAGGGACCTTAGGGTTAGGGAGCGTGTAAGATGAGTGTGCATTAGTTAGGGACCTTAGGGTTAGGGTTGGGTTAAGGTAAGTGGATAGCTAGTAGTGTATGTATGGTTTAGTGTAGGGTTCTGTGAAGTGTGTATGTGTGGATTATGTATTTTGGTGTGCTTGTGCTGTGTGTGTATTCTCAGAAAAGCAAATTTTTTCCCATTGGAAAAAATTTGCTGTTCTGAGCGTTCGAGTATATCACATTTCAAGATTCCAAAATTGAGCTTATGGTGTTCGACATTTTGGAATTTCGATAATGTGATATAGCAATGGAATCAAAAGACCACCGGGAATGTATAAGTGTTTGTCTTGCAATTATTGCAAGTGTATTGATCAAAATACATCAATCATAATAAAAAATAGGATTCTGAAAATCAGATTTTTTTTACTTACAAATCAAAATTTGTTGTGCAACTATATATTTAGCATTTAATATTTTTATGTAAGGAGAGCTACAAGAGAATTGTTGCAAATAATTTATGAGCACTTGCAAGCTATTGATTTAAAGGATTTTTCTAATGCTTTGGCTAAGCATGCTACTCTGTGATTGGGATAAAAAAGTACATTTTACATCCTCAGTTATAGATAATCCAGTGAATTCATTAAACTCCATGCAGGCTTTGCCCGAAGCCTACACAGAACTTGTGTGTGAGCAGGATGAGCAGTAATGCTAATAGCATATGCATGCTGTGCATCGCACTTACAACATATAAGTGATGTTTTGTGGCCAGCAACAGTGTTGCCAGCCAGGAAACTATGCAGAGCAGCACAAATACAGACAGAAGATGCATACAAGCTTGCCTTCAAGCAAACGTGCTCTGCAAGATTGCTAGGAAAGCTGCAATGGCTACCGGGGGGAAAATACTGTAATAACTGCAGTATTAACCCAGTATAGAAAAGTACTCAGTGCAATGTATGCTACAACAATAATTTGCAGACTGAAATAATAGATGGTGGGGTGAACAGCAAGGGAAAATACAATGAAATGTAAATACAGCAGACAGAGAAAGTGTGCTGATTAAAATGGCCACATACATGAATGATAGAAATGAAGAAAGAGGAAGAGTGCATGTAAAATATGCCAGTCTACTGAAGTTAGGATATGTCAGTGTATGTACACTTCCAAGACAACAGTAGCATAACATGAAGCACATATATAAATAGCAAAATATGTGCTGCTGTTTACACCTGCTGTGCGAGTATATGTATATCATCACATATGATAATATATATGTGACAGGCACACAAGGTTACATATCAATGGAGATGCATGGATGTGATATAAACATCTCTGACATGCTCACTGGAGAGGACATTTAGCGAGGAAAGTATATACAGTAGGGGTATGTGCATGTTGTGAAGGTCTGCAAAATGACTTGCTTCAATGTGACTGAAATATCAGCATACCTCAGAACCAATCATGGACACATATAACAGACTCATGGACAACTGCTGACAGAAGCAGGCACAATCAGAAAAATTTTAAAATATTAACATTAATCTGTGACTTTGCCAGAATATGTGAGTTTACGTTATTGTACATGTTCTCCAGGAATAGATGTGTACAACTGTAATGATTGCCAGTATTCTATAAGGGGAATTTACCACTCCTTTTCTAAAAATAAAATGTCTTTGGAGAGCTTAGGTGGGACAGTGTTAAACCTGAAGTTAAATTCAGGGGCAATCCTTGCCATCTGAGAGGTTTGTATGACACATAAGCCACAAGCCACATGTTTAAATATAAAATACATACCATCAATGCTGTCATTGATCTCTGTATTTAATAGGAGCAACACAGAAAGAAGTTTCATACATGCATCTTGTACAACACCTTCAAGGGACGTCTGCATTGTCTATTCCTAATAGGTATGCATAACAAAGAATACTTCTGTATGGGAGACAAAATGTGTGTGAGCTCACTTTGCCAAATGTAATACACTTGACTAAAGCATCCCTGGCTGACACTGATATCGGCCATAAGGATAACAACTCACACAAACAACATACAGTTATGATTGGCTTCCCTACACACAGCTGTGTATTGCATGCATCTGCCACATGTAATAGCAATGGATATTGTGTGAAGCATCTGCAATTGATGTGTGAATTAAAAAGTGATGCATTATAATGAATGGCACAGCATCAACTATGCCCATGTGCACAGAAACTGCACCAGTGCAATGTCTGTTTTCAATGAGTGATGAAGTTCTCAATGTGATATCGTTCACAAACCAAACAATACATAGAGCACTCTCTATAAGTATATATCAAACCTTAAGACATGTGCCACACAATCACTGTCCCCCTGATTTTTTCCATTGAAAGTGTTTCACTGCTGTAAAATCCTGACATGCTTGCAATGTATTCATGCAAAAATATCAAGTGGTAATACTGATGTGATGTACTGGTACATCTGTGACGCTGTACAGTCAGACTATAGCTGCACCTAATATACAACTGGACTTCATAATTTCATCGGTTCATTAAAGCCTATCCATATTTAATATGAGTTTCACAATTTGAGATACTTAGGTGAACAAATTTTACACAGTTATGAGCCTATGCTATGTGATATAAGAACAACTGCCTCTATCCATGAGGAACATGAGTGCAACACCAGGAGTACAATTACCATTAACCACCCACCGATGTAGGTTGCACTTGAATATGGTCAAGAAAGATCTTTTCTTTACATAAATGTGAACCTTGCTCCAGAGAAGAGATAGTGCCTGAGAGATGTTTTCTTATCTCTCCAACTTGATTTATTATGTCAGAGGCTAGGTTAACATCCTTGGAAGGACTGACCTTATACAGTTTGCTATACCAATGTGTAATATTTCTGTCACAGCCAGATTGGTGACTGCCCTAAAGGCCAGACATAAATCATCCCTTATTAATCTGCAGGCAGAATACACTGATATGGCTTTTAATCTTTCCCTGTAGGACTTGTCTGTTACACCCTGTATCTTTCTTGTGCAAAAACTTTGGTGTTGTTCCAGTTGTTGCAGATGTGTGGTGAGTTACATGCAAAAGGGTGCATTGTTCTCAATTATTGTTGTAATGTGGGCTGAGTACAATGGAATTATAATGTCCTTTCATCTGGATGACATGTTTGCACTTATGAGTTGTGCCACATATAACGGATTTGTCACCACAGTGGACACACGTTGGTCGAACTTCTGATTACTATCTATCTGAATAGCCAGATCATGTACCACTGGGTCTACGCATAGGGGTGTGCTGTCTATATTGTAATTAGCTTGGGCATCTGCTTTGCAAAAGGGAGTAATTATGCTTTTTTGGCCATTTAGCGTGTCTCCATGGCTCTGGAACCAGTAATTTGATTGTTTTAATACTTTCTGCAATATAGTTTGCCTTGACTTCTGTGAATTAAATACCAAACAGGAAAGGGCCTAGTACAGAAGCCTGTAGTATTGTACTGCTCACTAGCTTTTTGATACAGGAGAATTCAAACACTTTGACAGTATGCATCCAGTTGGTTATCCAAAGGGCTACAATCCTGGTGATGTAGTGGTTTATGGCCAGATGAGACAGTTTCTCTGTAATACCTGAGTGTAGAATTGTGTCAAATGATTTGACCAGGTCAGATTATGTGGGATGCATATTCTTTCTATCATCCATGGCCTTGGTGACCTTCTCAAATAAGTCAACCAGATTTATCAGACATGATCTAGACTTAACAAATCAAAAATGGGTTGGTTACACAGTTGAGAGATTAACTATTTTCTTGTTAATAAGGTCCAGGATGATTCTTTCCATTGGTTTACAGATGAAGATAGTTAGGCTTATAGGTCTACAATTTCCTGTGTCAGGTGATGACCACCCTTGATCAGACAGATAACTGTTGCTGTCCAACATTGTAACAGAAAATAGCCTGTCTGGAGGCTGAGGTTGTGTCTGCTAGGTCATGTTTTAATTTATTGATAAGGCAACCTGGGATGCTGTCAAGGCCCATTGATGCCATGTTTTAGCCTTAGAGAGCACACAGATGAGCTGCTCTCTTGAGGAAATATGCTAGCAATGTTTTCATGTATACTTTGGTTGATGTCCAGTGGGGACAGGGTAGTGAAGCTTGATCCAAATCTGTCAACTATTAGGTTGTGAATTGCCTTTGTTTGAGTATGTGTGGAGCCATCTGCAACAATCTATGCACATAGCTATGCATTCTCCTTATGATTTTGTACTTAATTAAAAAAGACTTGTGACAACACCTCCAAATGCATCATTTTGTATGCATCACAGACCACATAATGGAACTGTTAACACAATCATACAACTCTGCCTTTTTCATGTTATTGCATCACTTGCACATCATATGCCTATGTGTTTATCATTGGAAAGGTATGTGTGAGTGCACTGATACCATTTATGAATGTGCTTCATGCAGAACAGTTAATGGCACAATTATTGACAGTCACACAATGCTAGTAGGCAACACATGAATAATTGTTTTGAAGAGTACCATATATGTGCGTACAATGAAATCTCCCAGTTTGCAAATGAATCTGAACTGGTTATATGTTTGTGTATATTCCAGCATTACAACATGTGGAGAAAACAAGGCATATGTGCCCATGTAATTAGTATTATGCAATATTGCTGTATGTCACATTGCATTTCTGATGGTTGGTATACACATGCATACATATGCCATACTGCAGATGTCACTGTGATGGCTAAATGATAACTGTGTTGAATGTTAATATATTCCACTACAACAACATATGCTTTACTAAGGTAACAATATACATAGCATCATCACATGACAACAGTCCTCATGAGGCATGTTACTGCAGCTGTTATGGAAGGAACATTTAATCAAATGGCAGCAATGGCCATCTATGTATTGCCTCAAATCACAGATTGGAATACACTCTTGTAGAGCTACCGTACATCCACACCTCAACATAGCACATGTGGATGATGACAACATTGACATGTGCAGTCCTTACAGGGACATAGGACATTACTAGGGTAACAGCCAACATCACATAAAATCCGAGCCATAATTATACCATTTGAACAAAAATCACTATAGTGTGTGTGTGTGTGTGTGTGTGTGTGTGTGTGTGTGTGTGTGTGTGTGTGTGTATGTGTGTGTGTGTGTGTGTGTGTGTTTGTGTGTGTGTGTGTGTGTGTGTGTGTGTGTGTGTGTGTGTGTGTGTGTGTGTGTGTGTGTGTGTGTGTGTATGTGTGTGATGGAAGATAGTAGGTGTTCATGCATATATACGTGCACGTTTGATTGTATTACATACTGCCTATGTCCACATGTGACATGTTCACCACCCATGATGGAATTAACAATCACACATCCAGTGGTCTGGAAATGGATAATAGAGGATCATGGAAGGGTTATGCTTCAAGAAGTGTGTACACATATTTGAAATGATGACATCCATCAGTGGTTTGCAGAAATAGGAAAAGGGGATGTTGGATTCATGGGACTATGTTAAAGGTTCTCCTGCGTGGGATTCAACTAAAAAGAGATTAAAAATATTGTATATGAATGAGGTCAGATTTGAACATTAAGCATATGTAGGTATATAAGTTGGATTCCATACAGTGCAACACTAGCACCATCACAGATGTCTGACTGTAACAGTGTCACATTGCCCTTTATAGAGTATGACAGCATCATTGTATGGTGAGAAGATGTTGGTAGGAGTGTCTGACATAGATATGAATTCACATTTTGGTGTAACATTGTCTCTACGCTCATATTTGAGTGAACACACACAAGTTGCCTGCTGTGTGATTAAAACACCAAACTATGTTGCCACACAAGCTAAAGAACATGGTAGTTAATGCTCTTGCCAAGAGAG
Organism: Protopterus annectens; assembly: GCF_019279795.1. Lineage (NCBI taxonomy): Eukaryota > Metazoa > Chordata > Ceratodontiformes > Protopteridae > Protopterus > Protopterus annectens. Next base: position 1,716,553,073 of record NC_056741.1, on the reverse strand, counting down.
ATGTCTGAGTGTAATATTGTCAGAGTGCACTTTATAGGAGTCACATTATCATTGTACATCAAGAAGAAGATGTATGGAGGAGTGATTAACATAGTTGTGGACTTATATGCTGTTATAAAATTAATGAAAATAACACACAAGTTGGCTGTACTGAAATGAGAACCCCTACCTAGCTAATTACACAAGCTAGGAAAGATAGTACTTAACACTAGCATCATAGTACAAGCCTGACTTTTATTTTGTCAGAGAACACTTTATAGTAGATGACATCATCTGTGTATGTTTAGAAGAAGATGTTGGTAGGAATGTGTCATATGCTGCTCAAAATTTTTCTCCAGAATGAGAGCTGACTGAACACACACACACACACACACACACACACACACACACACACACACACACACACAAAGACAGCAGTAAGATTAGAACTCCTACTTAGTTACACAATCTATTGAACACAGTACTCAGTGCTAGAGCTATGGCACAAGTCTAACTTTTATGTTGTCAGAGAACACTTTTTAGCATGTGACATCATCAGTGTATGATGAGAAGAAGATGTTAGGAGGGCTGTATGAAATTGCTGTTTAGTCATGTACCACTGTAAAAGTTTGGTCTGAATGTGAACATTAGGACATAGACTCATGCTCTTCTGACTATCTACACACACAGTTAGACATACAGAACCTCACACAAGTTAGCTGCTGTGTAATTTGAACCACTACCTGACAAATTATACTAGCAGGAGAACAAAATACTCACCATTCACACCATCACAGAAGTTTATTGTTGACATTGTCATAGTGATCTTTATAGAGTATGACATCATCATAATATTGCAGGTAACCTACACTGTTATGAGACTTATGTGCAAAGTCTGGACTTCAGACTTGCTTTTGTGATTGCAATGTGCAAAAATACATTTAATGACATCCTGGTAACCTAGTTGAAATAAGCTATGAATGCATGTTGCAGAACTGAGAAATGCAGTTGTTTAAATTACACACACACACACACACACACACACACACACACACACACACACACACACACACACACACACACACACACACACACACACACACACACACACACACACTTTGGAAACAGCAGTACAGCAAGTGTTGCTGTATGTTTGTTCATATTCTGATGAATTGATGTCCAAACTACTATATTTTTCAAACAATATCAATGTGTTTTGATCAGTGACGACCACTGTCCAGTTTCAGTATAAACCGATACCAAATGTAACAATGCAGTTGTGCTCTTTATTTCTGTAGCATACTTGACAGTTGACCAACTACTGAGATATCATTTACAAGTGCATTGCTTCAGGCCACACATGAGTCTGAGTATGTCTTAAATGAAGAATGCATCCCTTCCCTTCTTTTGTGTTTATGAATGCCTTTTGATGAGATGAAGGATAAGTGGACAATAACAATAGTAAGAAACGCCAACCGCCTGTTTGCATAGCTCATCGCCAAGAAACTGATTTGCATAAATGATGACAAAGTGTGAGGTTCCCATTTCCTGAATGCAACCTGAACTTGAAAAGTAGTTAGGAAGATATTTTATGGGAGAGATAGCTGACAGATACTTTGCTGATCATGCTGTAGTTTATATTGGCAATGTTGTGTCATAACTTTTATTACATTAAGAACTGTTACCATTACCTCCCCTGTTTAAGTGGAGTTAAGTGATGAGCAGATGTGGTTTTCTGCTTAAATAGAAAAAAATAATAACATTTCTATTGTTTGGGCTCATTCTGCACAAATAGACTACATGATGATAAGCAGCCCTCAGAAATCTTGACAGCATTGAGTGTAAAAAATACTACTGGTGCCTATGCTAGAGGTTCATACATTCATAGCAGGTTACAAGGCTAATGGCCCTGGGGCATTTACAAGCCTAGCCTTGTAAAAACCTGAATACCCTTATTGACCAAGTTTAGATGGTCATTGTTATCAGAGTGATACTGTGATCAGTACCACCTGCCCATGCCCATGATCATAATAGATGCCACCGCCAGGATGAATTTATGGTCACCCATCCAGCTGTCAAGGTTACACTTGAATAGAGTTATTGAAGAGCTCTGTTTCACATGGAGTGGGAGTTTATTCCAGAGAAGCATTAATCGCTGGAAGATAAAATAATAATAAAAATGCAGCAGAACCCAGAAACTGCTCTATTCAGTAAAAGATTAGAGTTTTTGTCTTGAGTATTAAGACTTCATTAGAATTGCTGGGAGATAAATCTCTCTCTCCGGCATGTTCTGTTGATGTCACAGGCTAGGTTGAGATCTCTGGAGCAAGTTACTCTTGCCCCATTTGATGTGCAGGTATGCAGCAATTCCATTATGGTAGGGACCAAAACTGCTTTGTAGGCCAGTCAGTATCCTGTATGATACAGGGTACAGTGACGGGGTTTTTAGTTTTTCCATGTATGTCATGTTTTGGAGGCCCTGGATTCTCTTAGCAAGAAACTTCTGTGGTGTCTCCTGCTGCTGCAGGTGTCTGCTGAGGTACATACAGAAGGGACCATTGCAGTTGATCAGTGGTCTGATAAGGGTTGAGTACAGTGGAGCTATAACATCCCTGTTCTTGGATGCTATGCTCTTATTTATGAGATGTGCAATATAGAATGCTTTTCTTACCACTACGGACACATTTTTATTTTTATTTTACATTTGATAATCTGACTGAGCTGAAAAGGCCCTTTTTCAGCAGAGGCCCAGGGAGAAAAGCTCCACACACAAAAATAATTACAGATACATTTAGATATTTAGACATGATCAGTATACACACAAATTACAACAGACATGTTTTTACAGTGGTATGCAGCACATCAACACTTACAGTGGAGAGAAGAAACAAGAAAAAACATTAATTTAAAAATAAAGGTAATTAATATATTTGTACTAATCTATTTGTACTATGTATTTGTAATAGACATAGTGATCAAATTTAGATTGCTATCAACCTGTGTTCCCAAGTCTCACACAACTGAGTTTATGCTTAGATGGGTGCTATGTATATCATAACTAGCAGGGGCTACTTCTTTGACAAAGGGGATAATGAGGTATTTTTCTGTGTTACGTTTTAGTCCATGAGTTTGGTACCAATCATTTGTCTTAATCAGCCCTTTCTTTAAAATGTTAACATCATTGGGGGAACTCTATGATTGCACCCAGTTTACAGTCATCTGCAAACTTGGTAATCCACAGGTCATCTACCTTTGCCTGGACTTCAGAGAAATAGATTCCAAACAGTAGAGGGCTCAGCACAGATCCTTGTGGAACCCTGCTGGTAACTGGTCTACTGGTGTAGGTGGACTCCCCAACTTTGATAATGTGCATTCTGTAGGTGAGACATTTTGCTACTCAAATAGTAATGTATGGGTTGACCCCAAGCTGGGAGAGCATCTCCATGATACTCAAATGTGGGATTGTGCCAAAAGCCTTGACTAAATCAAGATAGGTGGTCTGTACCATTTTATCTTCATCCAGGGCTTTGGTGACATTCTTAAAGAAATCCACCAGGTTTAATCAGCAGGACTTACCCTTGACAAAGCCAAACTGAGTTGGGTCAAGAGTTTGAAGGTCACCTATGTCCTTGTGGATAAGGTCCATGATGATTCTCTCCATAGCCTTGCAGATAAAGGTGGTTAAGCTTATGGGTCAATAGTTCCCAGGGTCAGTTGATGGACCGCCTTTGTGCAAGGGAATTACTGTTGCTGTTCTCCACACTGCCGAGACAAAGCCACTTTTCGGGCTATGGTCAAAAATAGTGCTTTGGGATTCTGCTAGGTCTTGTTTTAGATTGCTGAGTAGGCAGCCTGGGATGTTGTCTGGTCCCATAGAGACTGTGTTTTTCACCTTGCAGAGAGCTTGCATGACCTATTCTTTGGAGATACTCAGTAGAGGACAGGCGTTGGGAATGAGTTGGGGTATGTCAGGTGGGGCCAGGGGTGAAGTTATCACCAAATCTGTCAACTAGCAAGTTGGCAATTTCCTCAGGTTCATTGTGAGTGGCACCATTTTGTATAATTTCAGCACACAGCTGGGCATGCCCTCTTAGGTTACAGACATAGCTAAAGAATGCCTTGTGATTGTCTTTAGCTAGGGATGCTAATTTATACTCCTAGCTAGCCTTAGAGGACTTAACAAGATATCTGATTTGCTTGTTCAGGCTGTGGAGGGTATTCTTCCTCTGTTGGGTTAGTTGCCTCCTGTTCTTAGATATCAGTTTCTTTCTTTTGTTATATAACTTATTTATACTTATAGTCCACCAGGTTAGCTTGTTCTTTTGGGAAGACCTGGTTTTGTTCCTGTTAGGTACGGCCAAGTGAATGCATTTGTTTAAGTGGCTATATAGGGCAGTTGTGTATTCCTCTGCATAGGAGACACTGTTGTCTATGTTGTCAGGGACTTTGAAACATTTTATACTATTGTTTAGTAGGCAATAGTTTGCTTTGGAGTAATTGTTCAGTTTTTTTACTCCTGTGGGGGGTGTCAGGTTTAATCTTTACATCAAATAAAATAGATTTATGGTCTGATCTTACTAGGGAGGGCAACACACAAGATGTAGTGCAGTGACCCCCCCCCCATGTTGGTAAGGACTAAGCCCAGGACATTTGAGTCCCTTGTGTGGTTCTTGACCATCTGTTCCAGGGCATTTGAATTAACAAAGTCCAGGAACTTCATAGTGATTGTGTTTGTGCTCATGTGGGTCTCCCAATCGATGCTGGAATAGTTAAAATCTCCCAAGACCAGGGTATTTGGCTGTATGTTGAGTGACTCTAGCAAGTCCAGGTAGGTAGTGTGATTCTTCTGGTTCACGGTGGGGGTCCTGTAGCTAGGGATGATGTGGAAGTGCATTTTTTTCTGTAGTTAATTGAACCTGGAGTAGCTTCAGAGAGTCGTATTGTTTCACCAGTCGAGGTGCATTTGGATTTGATGAATATGGATACACCTCCACCTTTGGTTCTTTCACACTTGTTTTGGGGTCTGAACGTGTGAAAGGCATTGCAGCCTTGTAAGGCCAAGGTGCTCTTTATGGCCCTGAACCAGATCTCTGTGACTACACAAATGCCAGCATCTTCCAAGGTGAGGAGGGCTTCCAGGGAATGCAGTTTACTGTTTAAGCTCCCGGCATTAAACAACATGACCTTGAGATTGTCTTTAGTGAATTTCTTTATGTCAGTATTTTGCTTGGACATTGCCTAAAAAAGGCACAATGGAGGAGGCAACCATCTTTGCCAGTATTCCAAAGCCTTGAGGAGACAGGTGAAGGCCATCTGTAGCAAAGCAGCGTGGAATATTGACCATGTCTTCCCAGGCAGATAGATACTGGATCCCTGAAGTGACACCAGAATCTAAGCCAATTATTGAAATCAATCAGATTTTTGTCTATACTGTCACATCTTTCCCTGTGTTGCCAAGAGAGAGAGCAGTAAGCTCCTGGTCAGAGCACGGATATCACTGGGTTCAAATCTATATTACTCTCTTTTTATTACAAATGGTGTCAGGATGCCATTAGCTAAGTAAATGTAATCATGACTGCAAATGTGGCAATCAATTACCACACTAAAGTATGTATCTTCCACAGTTCTTATCATTAATGCCTACTTCTCTACAGCTGTACAACTATTAGCTGCTTTGCAGACCTCACTGCAAGTCACAATTTAATTGTGTGTGCAGCTTTCTAGAAATGACAAATGTTAGTACATCTTTTGAAATGATTATTATAACACATCAGATATGGTAATTATTTGTGTGCAGCCATATATCCTGAAAAGTGTGTGTAGTATGCTTTGTCACAGTAAGCACAGGTTCCACATCACATTAGATGAAGATTGCATCCATCATCACCTGAATATGCCACAAACAAAATCCTACAGATGATTTTAAAACATTCCACAGTACATGAGCACTGATAAACTATTGACTTAAGGTAACATGTTAGTATCATACATCAGCACAGTCACATTAGTTTGCAGACACCATCCATCAACCCAACAGATACACACATGTAAACGGGTTGGAGTGATGGGATGAATACAAGGAGAGAAGAGCATACACCTAGCAGTGTTTTGTAATGGCACATTAATGGTCATTTTTTGGGCTGTCATTATCACCATTACATGTTCTGTAGCATGACGTGAGTGACATAAGGCTAGAGAAGGTTTAGAAGATGGACAACAAGCTTATAGCAAGCAGAACAAGGTTAGTTAAATATGGGATAGCAATAGGGATGGGTGTCACTTCAGATTCTCATTTCAAGGCAGTAATCAGTATATCTCCATGAAAAATCATAACTGTGGCAGTGTTTAATATGTGGATGGTTAAATATATCACACACATATCTTCACACTAAGAATGATGAGAGATGTATCTGGAATCAAACCCTAGAAGCTATTGTCAAAAAAAAAAAAATCAGTCATGATTTATGTTAATACTCCACATAGGACGTTGCATTTAATTACATTTAGCAGTCTAAAGAACTGTCAGAGTCAATGTTTCAAAGTACTGCATTTACTCAGTGTTCCTTTAGTGCAGGAAGTTTAAGCAGCATTGTGTGGAGATAACTGGACTAATGCAGCTGATGGCAAAAACTCACCAGGTGTGCGATGCCAAATTCCATGCAAGTGCAGAGGACAAAAACTGAAGGTTTTAGTAGGGTTCATTTCTGGCCATGTATGGTGTGTGATTCTATTTTTTTGACCAGATTAAACATGTGAAAATGGGGTAGATAGGAAAGTGGTGAAATGGGGGGTAAGTGGGGGGGGGGACAAAAGAGAAGCAATAAAGGAATCTGCAAGACAGATCTAGGAAAGAACCATAGCTATCCTCTTCTTTAACACTGTAATGTGAACATATATAGAAAATTGGATGAATTTGGACTGTCACCACAACATAGAGGGGTGACAACAATGCAATCATGTTGTGTAGCCAAATGGACCAAATAAAGCGTGTTGAAAAGACACATATACAGCGCGAAGAGATACAGTGTGTATGCAACAATTTTTTTTTTTTTGTGGAACAGGTGCCCATTTTTTGTGCATTTCAAAAAGAGAGGAATGTTGGGGAATAGACATAGGAATGTCAGGATTAGATAGGTAGGGCAAGTGTGGAAGCAGGTGCAGACAAATAGGGCAAACAACACAGAGACAGGGATGGTGCCGGACACAAAAGTTTGAGGGACACCATGATTGGGGATAGGTAGGGGACATCAGAGGCACATGCACATCAAACTTGGGAACAATGAAAATTTAGCCCTACCCGTGAGAACTGTCATTGCTGTTCCCTTCCTTGGTTCCCTGGGAGATTGCTTGAATGGGGGTCTTTTTTGCATTCTATGGAGGGACTTCTCCAGACAGGTAAAATGGGAAGCAATGCCAGTTTCTTTCACATCACATACCATCCCTGGTAGCCCCTGGTGGGTGATTTAAACCCCACCTCTATCAATACTCCTGGAAGGTACCAAGGCACCAGCAGCCATGCAGTGCTACTTGATGTGGATATGCCAGGTACTGCAGGAGCTGCAGAGGCAGTACTGCCAGGTTGTATCCTAGAGGTGCTGGATATTGGTGCGGCAGCTGGTGAAGAGTTGTCAGGTGGAATCCCAGAGTAATGTATAGAAGAGCAATAATTTTAATAAATAATTTTAACAAAATCATGTTCATTTGTGCTGCATAAATACACCTTGTCTCTGAGTCTTTTTAATCTGTCAGCATTTGCCTCCCTGTTTTCTGAAATTTCCTGATCAGCTATAAAATAAAAGAGACAGGAAGAGGCATGAAATCATTATGTTTACCATTCCTGACTATCTACAGCTGTCCATAGCATTTAAAGTTGCTTTATGTGAATCACTGCTGTTTTTCTGCTGTGTTAAACATTTTCTAGTATTTCCCGCTGAAACTAGGGTGGCTAATACCTGTAGCATAGTCTAGATACAGGCTTGCTGCATCTGGATTTGTTTGTAGTGGTTGTTCTGAGCACATCTTCCAGACCATCTTGGACTGGAAGGGGCCTATTTGCACTTCATTACTTCAGTGAGAGGATTGTGTTGACTGGACTCTGTCTGGTATAGAGAGGTCTGTCTAGGGCTTGGAATAAGTATGTTCATTGGTCCTGTAGAATCCTTTTAAAGTTTTTTCAAGCAGCTTTTAGCTTCTGATATTTAGGCCCTGCACTGAGCAGGTTTCTGCTTGTTTGCACATTGCTCAGCACTGCTCATTGCTGTGCCACTGTGCGCCAAAGCTGAACAGTTATCTTCAACAACTTTTCCCTTACATACTACTGTAGCACACTAGTGTAGCACTCATCCTTAGTGCTGTCCCAGTCAAAGTAATACTGCTAGTGATCTGTAACCATTAAACCACCTGCAAAACAAATAAATAAATAAATAAATAAGACCCCAGGCAGAAATATCCAAACACTGAGCTCCTCTATGAATGACTCTGGAAAGCCACCCCTAGTGACAAGAGTCTTCAACCTAGCATTATGGATAGTTGAACTACCCTTGTTTCTCCTGCCAACCTTGTTGACTTTGGTCTCTTGAGGCAGTGTAGCAGTTGCCTCATGTACATTGACAACCCTCTACTAATAACTTTCTTTAGTGCAGAGTGTGAGAGATGTATCTACACCAAGAATCTTGAACCCATGGTCTCTCGCAGTCAAAACAGTAACATGGAAGAGGTTGTTAGCTCACTCACCACTACACATCAAATACAAAAGCCTACATACACGGAGGTTGTCTTGACAAACTTACTGAAATGCCAGAGACCTCCAAAACATAAGATTGCTACATCTAAAACATTCACCACAGCACCCATGACCCATAGCAATACCAGTGTCTCACCCACCAAGCCAGTAAGGCATAACACTCAAAAACAAATTTTCTTGTCATTGGAGACTTAATAATGAGATACATGGTTGTCCAGCTCACCACTTTGGACAAGAAGAATGTCACAGTAGGCTGCTTCTCTGGTGCCAGAATTTGTCAGATCATGCATGCCCTCAGGTCTCTCAGCAACAAGTACTATTATGACTCAGTCATAGTTCATTTTAGTATGAATGACTGGAGACTTACATCACTGGACTATATGAAGAGAAACAAGGTTGAGCTCTCTGAGTATGTGTCCCAGGAAGGTATGTCCCTAGCCTTGGGCAAAATACTACCCTCACTTATAATGACGTCACAGTATAAACAAAAAATGACAGATTTCAGTAATTGGCTTAGTTTTTGGTGTCATTCAAAGGGAATCCAGTTCCTGTCAGCCTGGGAAGCCATAGTCCACAAAGCTCACTGCTTTGCAAGAGATAGTTTGCACCTGGCACCTCTAGGCTTTAGGCTGCTGGCATAGGCTCTTTCCTCCCTCATAGTGCCTTTTTAGGCAAGGTATTGAAAACAACATTACTGACATAAAATTAGCCAATCAGAACAAAATAAAGGTCATGATGCTAAATACTAGGACTTTAAACTAAAAAATGCATTCCCTGGGAGCACTTGTATCACTACAAGATGTAGATGTCTTCACAGTCACAGAAACCTGGTTCAAGGCATCAGACAGTGCCCCGGCCTTGCAAGGCTACAATGCCTTCCACACTTTTAGACTGTAAAATGAACGTGTGAAAACCAAAGTAGGCGGTATTTCTATCTATATTAGAGATAAATTCACCTCCCATCTAGTTAGACTGGACAACTCCATGGAGATACTCCAAGTCCAGGTTATAGTGGGTAAGATCCCCATTCAAGTCATAGCCAGTTCCCCCTCCATGGGTCACAACACCCACAAAGCCTACTTGACCAAATTGGTGACAATCCAAATTTTACCAAATACTCTGGTTATAGTGGATTTCAATTGTCCCACCATCAACTGGGAAATGTATGCTAGCCCCAACTCACTAGCACAAATGTTCCTTGACTTTGTTAATTCAATTACCCTGGAACAAATTGTTCATACCCTGGCAAGAGGAACAAACATTCTAGATCTGGTCCTCACTAACATGTCAAAGAGATGCACTTGTTGGACCCTCATCTAACCACAAAACAGTCACTTTTGAAATGGCACTAACACCCGAACTCACAAAGGGTGAAATCAGACTAAAAAACTTCACAAAGGCAAATTATACCTTCCTAGGCAAAGGTATAAATGCATTCCAAGCCCTACCCCAAACGGGAAGTGATAACTATGCAGAAGCTTACACTGAAGCCCTGTACAGTCATTTGCATAAGTGTAACCTTGGCTGAACCAGAAAGAATCAAAGGTAGAGCCCCAAGTATAAACAAGCTGCCATGGTGGACATCCAGCATCAACAAACTTTACAATAAATGCAAAAATGTGCTGTCCAAGAAAACAAAGGCAAGGCTCCAACAATGGAAAAGCACCCTCCTCAACCTTAACAGGCAAAAAATACAACTTATCAAATCCTCTAAGGCTCCTTTGAGTGGATAACCATAAGGCATTTTACAGCTACGTATGTAGCCCAAAAGGTAGGACCCAAGCATGTGCAGAACTAGTAACCAATGGTATCACACACTGACCCCACAGAGATAGCAATACTGCTAGCAGACTGATTTGGTGAAAATTTCACTCCCTTATCCCCTCCTAACTTATCACAAACCTTCCCCTAAACTTCCTCCCCACCCTACGTATCTAAAGTGCAGGTCCTCAAAGCCTTGTCCAAGGCAAAAAACAGCCTCTATGGGACCAGATGACATCCCAGGCTGTCTTCTAAAAAGTCTAAAACATGAACTAGCATAACAATTAAGTATCCTTTTCAATCATAGCCTAACCAAAGGTTTTGTTCCAATGGAATGGAAAAGAGCAATGGTTATTCCCCTCCACAAAGGTGGCCTAGCAACAGACCTGGAAAATTACAGACCCATAAGCCTGACTAGCCTCATATGTAAGGCCATGGAATGTATCATTACAGACCTCATAAATGGCAACCTCCAAACCCTGGATCCTACACAATTTGGTTTCATCAATAGCAGATCCTGCCTGTTAAATCTGGTGGACTTCTTTGAAAATGTGACCAGGGCCATTAACAAGGGCAAATCTGTGCACACAGCATACTTCGACTTGGCAAAGGCTTTCAACACAATTCCACATTCAGGCATTATACTATTGAATTATTAATACTGAATATTATTATAATATTGTATTCAGGCAATATAGACAAAAACTCCTTTACAGTGACTGCTCAGAATAACAGCCCCATAGAAATAGTATCACAGACCAAACTGCTTGGTGTCATAATTGATGAAAATCTAAAATTTTACATCCATATCCAAACTAATATCAACAAAACTCACTAAAAACTAGGTCTCCTGTATAGACACAATCATTACTTTACCCCCTGCACCAGACACACCCTTACCTGTACTTACCTTCTTCTCTCTCTTATGTACTGTGCCCCCCAATTCACTAATCTTCAGCTAGGCTTACAGGCCAAGTTGGAAGCCTGTTACAATAAAATGTCTCTCCACCCCCTGAAATGGCTTGAACTTCCTAACTACCTCAAACTCCTTAGACTTACTACTGGTCACAAGCTCATATTCAGACCTTCAAGCTGTCGTTCTCTGTCCACCTCTTACCCCCTCATATTTCTAACTTCAAAAAAAAAAGTGTTTTTCTATCTGTGCATAAAAGTTTTACTTACATGTTTTTTCAGCTGAAATGCCTGTACCTTTAATATGTTTAGACTACATGAGCCTTACTTGTCTAAATCATTACCTAGGATTAGAAATGTTATGACTTTTTTTTTTTTAACAAATTGTATATTATCTCTGTATTTTTCATCGTTCTACTCTTTATTTACTTTTGTATAACTATTGTAAAATTGTGTATATCCTGTGGAGATTTTCTCTCCGGGCCTCCACTGAAAACAGGCTCTTCCAGGCCCAGTGGACTATCCCGGTCATCAAACTGTAATAAATAAATAAATAAATTACCGATAAACCTAGCAAACTGAATATAACCCCCTTCATTGAAAGATGGGTTGCCAATTGTCTCACAGCCTGGACACACACACACTATCAAAGTGGGTGACTCCACATCAACCAGCAGACCTGTTATCAGTGGGGTGCCACAGGGGTCAGTGCTAGGGCCCCTACTGTTTGGTGTATACTTCTCAGAAGTTCAGGTCAAAACTAAGGGGTTGTGGCTGACCAAGTCTGCAGATGACTGCAAACTAGGTGCAATCATTGAATCCCCAAATTATGTTAATATACTCCAGGAGGGTCTCACACAGAACATCGGTCTCAAACTGAATGCAAAGAAATGCATCATCATTCCCTTCAGCACAAACAATGCCCCTTCACACTATCAAATCAAAAACAATACCCTAAGTACCTACGAAGTGGTAAGTGACTTGGGATCACAAGTTGACTGCAATATTAACATCGACTACTATCTGTTTACTGTAGTAAGGAAGGCTTTCCACGTAGCATCCTTGATTAGTAAAGGCCTCACCTCGAGAGCAAAAGAGGTTATAACCCCTCTATACTCGGCACTAATCTGGCCCATAATTGAGTATAACGCCCCATTTGGTATGTACCATACAAAGCACCTTCAGCAACTGGAGAGACCTCAGAGGTTTCTAACAATGAAGATCAAGAGACACCAACATGTGCTTTATACAGAGCGACTAATGTCCCTCTTACAGTACTCTGTACCATAACAATGACGATCAAGAGACACCAGCATGTGCTTTATACAGAGCGACTAATGTCTCTCTTACAATACTCCATACCATATAGACTTCTTAGGCGAGACTTATGCCTGGCCTGCAGAGCAATCCAAGACCCAAACCTAATAAACTTGCTGCATATCAGTAAATTTAACAGAACAAGGGATGCACATTCCAGGGACTTATATATGGCCTGCAACTTAACTAGAACATGCTGGAGGGACAGATTTATCTCTCAGCGACTGTTGCATATTTGGAACAGGCTACCAATTCATGTGAAACAGAGCAGCTCTATGACACTATTTAAGAGAAACATGGACGAGTTGATGGGGCACTGTAAATTCTTACCAGGGATAGCACCCTCAACCCTCCTGGATATGGGCTGTCATCACTAAATGCAATATTGGGTATTGACTAGCTTTTCCATTGTATTACATTGGGATGAAACAGCTAGGTTTAAAATGACCTCCTGGTCAATAGCCTAGTAATCTCCTATGATCCTATGATCTGTTACACAACTGTTGGATGTCAGCAGTTCTAAACTCATCCAACCACTGGTCGAGTTGTGCCTGCTTGCAACATTTCAGTTCATTATAATGGGTTGCATTGCAACCCAGAATGTGGTATGCCATTTGCACTGGAGACAGCCTTGGCAAGACAGTACCAAGCCACAGACTTATACTGAGACCCAGTATAGTCCCCCTGCAACAGCTACAGCTGTAGAGTTTTACAAGTAATGCAGCAAATTGACTCCTCCACACCTCACCTTTGAACCCTAAATTACACACCATCCTTTACAGCTCCTGCCATGTCTGCACATGTCATCCAACAATAGTAAAAGTGTTTTCCCGACAATTCATGATATCACATTTTATGGCAACTGCGCAAACCCATACAATCATGCCAATCATGTCTGTGCAATATTAAGCAGAGAGAAACACTGGCAACCAAACAGGAAGGGAGTTTATGAAGCAGCAATGGTAATTTGACATTAATTTTTGTCATGAGTGCTGCTATACCTGACAATTATTTGTTCAATGGTCAACACTGAGATGCTAAATGACTTGGTTTTAAGACCTGAATTTGGGCAGATCAATTTTATGACTTGATACATATTTTGTGGGTCCTTACACACTGATAAAATAATTTGTACAATTTGGGATACAAACCTGTGTAAGAAAGAGAATACATATACTTCTACATAAGATTTTTTCCTCATTGCTAGAGATGAAGTGTTTACCAAACATAGTCACTACAAATATACACCTTAAAGAGTGAGCAGTGCTATACTTCAATTAACCATGTATGTGAGTATTATGACAAGATCCTGGATTATGCATTCTTAGGTGTGATGAAGGAGTAATGTGTGACAATACACTCAAACTGTATATACTTTTATTACTTTCAGAATAGATTTTTGAGTTCTGGTTCAGACCTCACAATACATTCTGTTTTACAGCTGTACTTGTATTATGGGAGGTGTGTAGATGACTGCCAGTAAACTACAAAGTCCATCCCATGTCAGAAAATACATTTACAATTGCAGAATAATCACTGTCATGCTACACCAGTTACACACATAATAGATATAATACCATGTGCATGCTCAATCAACATTCTATACATAGTTACTGTTATATATAATCTTTAAATTCTAATTTTTGTGAACAATTACAGTGGGACACCCTTAATATAAAGTGAAGTGTGCAGGAATCGAACCCTACCTCAACTGGTTTCTAGCTATGAACTTACACCTGGTGCCACAAGGAAAGATAAACAGACAATGTATTTTTACAATCAATGCTGTCCAGAGTGTTGACTGCCACTCATCATCACTTATCCTGTTTGCGAGAAGGAAAGTGAAGCAAATAAAATGTTTCAGTTTTTCCTTAAGCAGTGAACCATTTTTGCACACAGGTGAGCAATGCACACATTTAACAGGCAATAGCAAATACATACTCTTTCTGTTAATACTCATTAGGATCCTTCCACACTTGAATCACATATTTACACCTTGTGCTACACAAACAGTTGGGTCACAACTGTAATTTATGTTGTCATTATCATCAAAGTTGCTGACCACTGTGCAATGCCGCTGAGCATGTTTGTGTTTCCTAAGGCAATTGAAATTAATTTTTACATTTTTATACATTTAAATGTATTTGAGCTAGGCCATGCACTGTGCAAATGTTAAAGGCAAAAAAAAAACAAAACAAGCAAACATTAAATTTTAACAAATGTTAGACAATTACACACCTCTGGATCTAAACTATCAGAATAATGAAATAACAAAGCACAGTTGGAGTGTATTATCTCTCTTTGCCACAGACATAACTTTGCAACAGTAATCAAACCATGTGCATACAAGCAATTCACATTTCCTCTACATTATTAACAGGACATGCATTTGCACATTCTCAGTTGGTTGTACATGCGTGGTAAGCATACTTAGTGCAATGAGTGATCACACAGCCATTTAGGAATATGTTTGCACAAATGCAGCTCTGTCCTCTTTGTATTGTGTTCATTCTTCCCTTATGTTTGCTGTAACATCAGACATGCAGTCCATAGTCCATATTTTTCTTTAAATGTAAAAATACATGATGATGAACAACAGTTTTCAGCAAAGGCAGGAGAGTTTTGCGTTGATTGACAAAAAAATTATAAATGTGTGGCGTTTTGTTCCATTTAAAAGCTCATTGAATTTAGTCCTACAATTTGTAAGTGTATCATCATTGACACACCCACCGCAGTTAAGGTTGTCTGAATTGTTGTTATGTTTTCCATCTCTAACACTAACCATACAGATGCAAGCCATTAGCAAGTAACAATGGTGTAGAGCCTATACTACGCTTACTTCTGATACATGAAGTAAAAAGTTTGGTATTCAACCATTCTAATGAGTTCACACCTCATTTGCATTATCACAGTACTCAAAAGGGCTGAATCTACACTATAAAAAGGTAACCGTGTAGCTAGGGAACTTGAAGGTGAGGAGACTTGTGTATTTGGACTAAACAGAAGATAGGCATCCCTTTTATTTCTCTGCAGAGAAGGCTTAATTTTGTTAAGATATGCTTGTATTATTCCAGTACATTCCAGATTTTGTAAAATGTTACCAATGTATCC
This sequence comes from Protopterus annectens, assembly GCF_019279795.1. Lineage (NCBI taxonomy): Eukaryota > Metazoa > Chordata > Ceratodontiformes > Protopteridae > Protopterus > Protopterus annectens. Next base: position 1,716,537,250 of record NC_056741.1, on the reverse strand, counting down.
ATATATTCAGAAAAAATGGAACTTTTATCTGTATGTGGTTCTTATACTTCACTGTTAGCATAAGCAGTTTTGGCAGGCATTTACATTTCTGAGATAGACAGGTTATGCTTTCAGCACAACTATATTTTTAACATTTGATTTTTCAATGTCCTGTGTTATTTTAGAGAAATGTAATGTACATGTCTCTGACACTGGTGTTATGTTTCTGAGATGACCCAGGGCTACCTCCACAGCATTGGTTGACACAGTGAAAAGTGACTGGCATTCATAAATTGTCTTTTCTGTTGAAAAAGTGCAAACATCCTGAAAATTGTATGGAGAGCATATACATTGCTTCTGTGGTATTACTTGGTTTGTATAAACCTTCATTTGTGTTTTGGGGGTGAGGGAGCCACCTACGTGCTCTTCTGTTGAAAATGTGTAGACATTCTAATATTTCTGTGGGAAACATATATACATTGCTTACGTGGTATTAACTGGTTTGAACAAAAATTTGTTTGTGTGGGAGGGGGAGGTGAGACAACCACCTATCATTCATTTGTACTAAAGGAAAAGTGTGTTTCAATTGCTTAATGTTGACAAAAGGGTACACAAACTGATTTTTTTGTAGGAAATACGTTAGTTATGTGATATTTATCTGTTTTATCCTTTTCTGTTTTATCTCACATAGGAGAATGATGCCCAAGCCTAAAAATCTACGACAACCCCCTTTCAGTGACGCTGTAAATGAGGTCATAAGCCTTTCTGCTTGAGAGAGGCTGTGGGAATGTCACTGCCAGAAAGGACTAGAATTAGTCAATGATGTAAATGCAGTCAGTGGGTACAGCTGTAATTATGATCAGGTGCAGCATGGGGCCACAGATATGATTTCATCAGCCTAGAGGAGGGCAGCTGCAGTTGCTTGAGAACAGCAGGCTACAGGGGGTGGTCCTGCTATTGAGCCACCACTGACACCAAATGAGGAGTTCCTGTCCACTGTCAGAGATCCAGACTGCTCAGTGGAGACAGCATACAGTGTTCTTGATGTCAGTGCTGATGTGGCTGAGAGGACAAGTGTGTCCCAGCAGCAGCTTCCATGTAAGCTTACATATGGCAACATTTATATTTGCTTGTAGAATAAAATATATAAACTGACTATTACTTTGTGTGATACTTTTTTTGTATCTGTACCTATTGATAATTAATACAGTTATATAAGAGTTGTTCAGTACACATGGGTGTGGGTAGACGTATCAGCCAACGTACAGTTTTGGCTATTTCTTAGAGAACATATAGGTGATTGTGTATACATTGTCCTCTTGTGTTATTCCCATTGTGATGCTTAATTGCCTTCCTTTCCTTGCTTCATTTCTCCAGAACCATCCTCCTTGCAAAGTATGGAGACATCTGCACATGGTGAGCAAATGTTTATTTACATATATCTAAGCATTATTTAAATATATAATTACCTTTATGTGTGAGCAGGGTGTAATGAGTGTCTTTATTGATGCACCAGCTGTGATTTTGTGACCAGCATTACTTTTTATCGTTTATGTTGGTTTAATATATAGTGGACTAGTAATGTAATTCCCATGTTTGTTGCTTATTATCACAGGTGATTCTGCAGTGGAAGTGTAGGACTCCTATCACTTGGTAGGCTCTTCTGGTGATGGTGGTCAAACAGAGACATAGTAGGGGTCGGGTAGAGAGGTTGAATCTGATAATGAGGTTCTGACTCACACATCCCCTGGATTTCCTTCAGAAGTGGTCAGTATGCCTACGCATACCCATTCCTCTGAGCCATCAAATAGAGGACAAGTTGAGGGTGACATACTTGATCAGGGTACAGTGGTTATTGTGGCTTCAGTGTCAATTGATTCTGGCCTTCGTCAAAGTGTGGGTGAGGTGCCAAGCAGGAGGTTGGAGTGCTCAGAGGAGGCCTGTTGTCCACTCTCCACCTGATCCTAGTGTTATTACATGACAATTGACATATGTTTAGAGCCATCATGGAGGCACAGGTACATTCCACTGGAGCTTCCAAGGATGTGCCTAGAGTTCTAGATTTGTCACAAGCTGACATGCGTGACTGCCTCTGCCATGTGGCTGACTCAGTAGATCAGATGAATAACACAATGTAATGTTTGTGATGGAACATCTGCTGGGAGGGGGTCAGCATCCATGTGGCCATACTGTAGGTCCTCAACATCATCTGCTGTTAGCCAATGTCTCCATGCCTGATCCCACTCCCGTAGTGGCACTACTTCCACTGCTCCATCAGTAGATGAGGTGTTCACACTCAGATGTGGTAGGCCACAGGGTCATGAACCTGGGTGCAGTCATGAGGAGATCTTGTCCAGCAGACATCGCTCATGTTCAGGTAACACCAGCACATGTGACCATGGGCATGGACATACCAGTGCAACTCCTGGCAGAGCCAGTTCTTGCAAGTGTGTCTATGATGATAAACTGATACTTCTACTATGCACAGCCACACTTGTCTGACATCCCAGGGCATAGAGCAGGCACAGAGTTTGGCTGTGTTCATGCAGACACTCACACACATTTCACTTTGAGTGCCCATACAGATACACACACATAACAGGTACACGAGGCATTCATTAGGCTTTCTGGTCATTCTGTCTCAGTGGCCATTTGATAATTATCTACATTTCTTCCCCCCCTGTCTTTCTTAGTCACACACAGTCAGTATATTTGTATCAGCCTTGTCCTCCTGACCCCCCCAAAACCCCACCTTGTGCAAATGATAACTGTCCCATATCCTTGTTTCTATCTTTTGGTATGTATTTTTTCTGATGCACAGGGTGCATAGCTAACTGAGTGCTTAGTGTCTGTATTGGTGATGCTATTTTGAAACTATTACTGATTTCTTACAGCCTTTCACTGTTGTAATTATGACCTTGAAATCTTTGATACTTCAGTGAGGCTTATTGCTCTACTTGTGAGAATGCAGGGATAATTAGACTTTGGGCTGCTTTTTCGATTGCATGTATTTCACATACATGAGGAATGTTGGCTGATAAATGTTAGAAATCTAGCGACATAGTCAGTCCTGTCACATATTGATGTCATTGCTGGACAACTCACACACCTTCTTCTTAGGTACATTTACAAGTAACAGCATGCAATTATCTGACATTCATTTGTGTTTTTACCTATTTAATTTCCTGTTCCAGGTTCAACACTTAGCTTGATGGTCCTGCAGTCATAACTTATGTAATTTAGAGCTGACTCTGCTGATGCTAGCAATACACAGCCATTGCATGGATTAGTAAAGCCTGTGAGTGTTTCTTTGCATCAGATTTACTGTATGTATGTGCACAGGATGAAAGCTGTATGCCTTAGATAGTCAGCAAATGTGCTGTCCATTGCTTCTTGGCCAGGGTGAGGGTATATTGTGTATGCCTGCATCTAGCTACAGCCACAGCAGATGGTGGTTCCCCCTCTGCGTCCTCACCTACATGTGGGTGTTGTGACCTTACCAGTGGTGATGGAATGTGTGCTCGTTCCCCTTGGTGTTCCTGTTGCAGCTGTTTTGTCAGGAAAACATTATGTAGGATAGGAGCATGAGCTAGGCCATGTTTTATTAAGCTCTTTCATCAGTAATGATACTTGACTTCTTCAGAATAACACAATAAAAAGATGTTGTCATCTTATAAAGCCAGGCAAAATCATGTAACACTCAATTAAGTCATTCTAAAATACTATTCTTAAAGCAACATTACCCAGCATGTTAAATGCACACTCCAATCCATATAAAATGCTGCAATTTTAAAATTAACCTATTCACACATTACATATAACATGTTGAAAATCCTAAACCGATAATATTATAACTTTACAACTCCTAACATAATCGTGAAGTAAATTAAAATTAAAAATAAAATTATCTAGTTTGGTAAACAGTCTAACCTCACTATGAATATTCACAGAACCATCTTAACTGGTCAAATTCCATATTATAAACAAACAATGCCCTACTCTATCAAAATACCCATAAGACTGTCCGTTAATGGATATTTATATATAAAACTCAGCCTTCAATTTTAAATAACTGGTCAGACAAACCACATCATTTAAGCCGGGTGTACTAGTGGCATTAACTTTAAGCTGCCACATAAGTTCTTTAAGTTCCAAGAACAAATCCGTAGGGCCACCCCTACCATTATATTCAAATTGCTCTATCACCATGAACCTAAATCTATGGTGGGGAAATCCATTGACTTGGAATAAAATTGCTTTGTCCTGCTTCCAGTGTAGTTGGCTCTTCTCTTTCTGTGTTACTGGTTCTTGGTTTGTCGTTATGTCCTCAGCTATCTCTACTTCTGGAGTTGGGGCCACTGCATCAGGATCGAATGGACTGGAAGCCCTTGCTGGGCAAGTGGGGCTTTTAACACAATTTGTTCTGCAACTGACACTCCAGGTTGCTGGCTTGGCAGCACGGATTGATTCAGAAGGTGCTGATGAATCCCAGGCTGTTTCCCTCCCTCCCGGGCAACAATTGCATTCTAACCAATCTTGTGTGGCCATTCAGAAAAGGTCTGTTACTGAGTTTGTTTCTACCCCAGAGATTTTAAGAACTGTTCCTAGTGAACAGCCTGTTAATCTCTCTGCTTGGTTTAAGCAGAACATCAGCTTTAATCATGATGCTCCAAGATTTAATTGTTCTCTGCGTGAATCTGTCGAGTTACTTAAAGACAAATTATTGAAAATAAAAAAAAATACAAGTAGAGAACTGTTATTTTATGGAAAGCATTAAAGTGCGGAGAGTACCAAAGGGACTTCGCCATTGAAAATTTCCTAACGGGCTTATCCCTGATTCCCCTTTACATACTGAATTAATTGAACTTTTTGACCATCAAGGTTGCGAATTGCTTGAGATATTAAACAAGCACAGTCATAGGATGATTGATGGATTATTGTAGGAAGCTACTAATCTTGAAGGGTTATTCAGGAAGATTTACTCTTTGATCAGTATAAAGTCAATTTTTATAACATTTTTCCTTCCATTGACAAAACTGTTATTGATGTCCAATGGAGGAAGGAAAAGAAATTTGAACATGACCACCTTGACTATTCACGCAGTGTGGCCTATCCTAAACCTCCTGGTAATGTGTTACCTCCCAGTTCTTCTGCTATAGGTTCTAGTCACAAGACTGATGGGACTGATGACATTGATCCCACCCCTTTAGGCCCAGACTCTTTCAGATGCACAGAAAGGATCAGGAACCATCACAATTATCAGCAGCACTCTATGAGGGAGGAAACAAACTGGAACGGCGCTCACTCACAACAATACCAGAGGAGGAGGAACTAGGACTGTGCTCTGTGGTTGTGGAGAGTAACCTGGGTAATGACTCAGATATTTGTTATTCTGATAACTTAAAAATAATACAGAACACAAAAGGTGACTTTTTTGTTTACAATTACACAGGCAATGACTTTGACCCCGCTATTGCTGATTTGCTATTCTAGAGGCTTTCGTTTTGTTATTACCACTTGTTCTAAAATTGATGATTTAATCATTGACTTGAAGCTTTTTTTACGTAAAATCAATTTTAGACTTTTGTTTAAAGAGAATACTCAGTTCAAGTTTTATTGATGGCTGTTCTAATGGGCTACAGATACTTAGAAGGAGCAGTATTTTCAACCCCCCATTGGTTGCTGCACCCTTACTTATTTTTGAGAAAATTATGTAATTTTGAATTTAGGTCTGTTTTAAGTAACAGTAAGAAGTGCGTAATTAAGAATCTTTCTGAAGGTGAAAATGACCTTCTGTTACAGTTATGTAGAAACAGGTCTATACGTGTTATGAAGCCAGATAAGGAGGGGGGTTGTTATAATGAATATCAATGATTATTTAAACAAAATGTCCCTTCATTTCTGTGATTATGATTTTTATTAGGAGACTTTCCTGAATATGGTAAATATTGCCTATGGCAGAATTGACTGGATTTTACAGGATATGGTGGACCAAGGACAATTTGATATGGACACTTGGTCTTTCCTTAATGTGAAATTTCCTATTACACCTTCCATATTTGGATTGCCTAAGATACATAATAACATCAGGGACCCCCCCCCCCACCCAAGACCGATAGTGAATACTTCCAAGTCCCAAACTCATACTTTGGCTAGATATGCGGACTTAAAATTGAAGAATGTTTTAGAGACCTATCCACATATTTGCAATGATTCATGGGATTTTTTGAGTAAGGTATCTCAGGTGGAATTTGATGATGAAATTATTTTCTGCTTAGTGGATGTGATTAATCTATTTAATGTGATTCCACATGATGTGGGTCTTGAATGGTTTCATGATTTTTTGACTCACCTTGTTTTTTGCAATAATGGTATCAATGTATTAGACCTTTTTATGGAACTTGTGCTGAAGAATATATATTTTTTTTTATGGGCATTATTTTCTCTAGAAAAAAGGTGTTGCAATGGGGGAGGCCAGTGCTCCAATTTTTGCAAACATTTTTATGTTACAATGGGAGAAAAAATGTATTTTTAACTATTTTGGGTCACCTCCACCATGGTGTTTATATATGCGGTTTCTGGATGATATCATTATTTTATGGAAGGGTTCTGAGTATGGACTACAACAGTTTATTGACTATATGAATCAGACCACCTCTTTTCTCAGTTTCACTTATACCTTGAGTAAGACTGATATATCTTAATTGGATGTTCCTCTATCCAAAGATATTGGTAATAGTAGATTCATTAGTAACATTTACAGAAAGCCTACATATTCTAACAGCTTTCTACATTTTGATAGTTGTCATTCTATTTTTTAAACAAAGGGCATTGTGAAGGCCCAGTTTGTTCGCCTTGCTAGGATGATTTCGGTAGATGAAACTTTTGTAAGTGAGGCAGGTGTTCTGACTGATATGTTTTTATCCAGGGGATATCCTAGATATTTAACTGACAGAGTATTTGAGGAAATCAGACTGAAAAGGGTTAGTGGTTTCTGTCACCATTGCTGCATACCTCAGGAGACAGTGTCTCCTTACCACCTTTGGTAAGGAATAATGACTCTGAGAGGGACTATACTTTGTCTTTTATTGCTACTTTTACCCCTGAAAGTTTGCAAATTCTTAAATCTTGTTTACCCATTGGCACAGTTTTGCCTGTTATAATGAGCTAAAAGAGATTTACAAGTATGGGGTCAAAATGGTTTACAGAAGAGAAATATGCTTTAAAGAATTTCTTGAAGCTTTGCCATCTACACAACCCTCTTATTCATCTAAAAGGGTGAATACCCATAAGTGTGTCTGTTGCAACCAATGTAAATTTCTTATTGAACTAGACAAGGTTTATGTTAATAGCACTTGCATTAATACATATTTTCATTGCAACTGCAACACTGTTGGTATTGTTTATTTAGCTCTCTGAAAATCATGTAATTGTTTTTATGTAGGCAAGACACAGAGAAAATTCTGTGAATGCATATACTAACATATTTCTGATATTAGGAAGAGGAATGTTCATAATGCATTGGCAAGGCATGTACTTGAAAACCCTAACCATGAGTTTGGTTTTATTGGGATTGACACTGTGCATAGGGATGCTAGGGGTGGTCCTTGGAATGAGCTAATTGACCTTAAAGAACTTAGGTGGCAGATTAGACTCAATGCATGTGTATATCTGGGGTTAAATGACAGTGTTTACATTGACTGTATTCTTAAATTATGTTCTTATTTGGTTTAATTGAATTTTTAAAATTTTTTTACATATGATTAGTTTCTTTTCACAGTGTTTAACATTTGAACATTCATAATTTGTATTGATATTATGTATTATTTTGGGCTGAGAATTTATTTATTTATTTTTTTATGTAATTTTTTGTGTAGGTCACATGATTTTTGGGAGGGGGTACTTAAATGGATGTGTTCACACTGCTTATTATTGTTTCTGAAGAAGTCTTTGGTTACACTCAGATGAAAGTGCTTAAACTTGGAATAAAATTGCTTTGTCCTGGTTCCAGTGCAGTTGGCTCTTCTCTTTCTGTGTTACTTGTTCTTGGTTTGTTGTTAAATCCATTGACATGTTTAGCTAAAGTGTTGTTGACATTGCCTTTGGTGATGTCGTAGATATGCTGATATATATGTTACCTAAATGCATTTTTTGTTTTACCTATATAGTAGCTTTTGCATTCTTAGCAATTAGTTGCATATAGAACATTCTTGCTACCACAGTTACTTCTATGGTTTAACCTGACAATCCCATATTGGGGAATAATAATACTGTTCCCCTTCAAAATATACTGACATTGTGTGCAATGTTCACATTTGTTCATCTGATCTTTTTTTATGTCTATTGCTCTCTTTGTTTTGCTCTAACACATTTTTGAAACTAATATCCTTTTTTGTAAACCACTATAGGCTTTTCCCCTATACCTCTCCCTACTTGATCATCCCCTCTGAGGATAAAAAAAAATATGGAGAAAATATATATTGTCACTGGCATGTTGTAGCATAGCATTGGGGAATTGATGTAGGATCCTGGATGCTGATGCATATGACACCCACAGCATGTCCCCTGCTGGTCTCTAGAAGGTTCTTGTAGCTACAATTCTGAGTGCTGCACATATGTTGGCTTCCACAGGTATTGGTTTCTCTCAGTTTGCCCATGCTGTCAGTTGAGGATGACAGAGGTTGCAGAGTTCCTGGAGTTAGTCTCTATCCACCCTGTAGCAATCTACTATTTCCACCTCATGCAGACCATGGAAAGTTAAATGGGATCTAAAACACCTTTCTCCTTCTTGCCAACGGTCTATCTGCAGCAGCAGCAGAATAGACTTGAGCCTGTAGCACATACACATGAAGAAAAGCAGCAACATCCAATAATACGCTTTCCCTCTAGTGTAGGGTCGTGGCTGTATTCCAATAGGTTTGGAATTCAAGGCAAAAATCTACACTGAGTCTGCACCGCTGCTTTATAGCTTGTTGAATAGCTCATCTATTTTGGATTGGTTGATTAACATAGAGTTCAGCTGGTTATGCTGTAATTAGCATGCCACAATGTTCAGTGTACTTGCATGGTTCTACACACCATGTAGAGCTGCTTACTGAATACATATCCATGCACAACCATGTTTTAGCAAGCTTTATAGGGATTACTGAATCCAGCCCAGGTTAAAAATGTAAGACAGCAATCTAATGCAAAGAGTTAAATTGGAAAGAATGTCTTTGGCAACTTAGGTTAGAAACATGCAACCCCCCGGGGCTAAATGATAAAGAAAATGTTAAAATATTTCTGAAAATGAAGGAGAGAGAATAATTAAAATGGTCTTGTGATTTTTTCGTGTAATGAATGATGAATGTTAAACATTCAAATGTTTTATTTTTTTGTTTTATTCTGTAAAGTTTGTGTGAAGAAACTCTGTTTTTAGAGCAAAAGCACTTAGAAAGTCTTAAATTTATTTTAGATTAGGTTTGTTTTTAGTTTATTGAAAATGTTCTTCATTTACAGAAAGAGGGTTTCTGATAAGACAATGACACTCTTACAAACAACCAAAAATGAAGTGTGAAAATTGATAGGTCTCATGGATAAAATTGTGAGTACAACACAAAGTACAAAATGTAGAATAAACTAATACAAGCCTGGCATATATTAAATATGAGCTTATGTCCTCCTCTAGAAATATAATAACTGATACACCAAATATGAAATATTTTATGAGTAATATATTAAAACTGGTAGTAGCCATGATAGGTACACAAATAAAAGCTAATCAGTATTGATATTAAGTGCACTCAGACAATAATTGCCAAAGCATTCTTTTATTTTTCATTTGTTTGAAGATGCAATAAACATTGTTGGTTCGGTTTCTCTTTGAATTATTTTTTTCTAACACTAAATCATTTCATATGACAAGAAGAGATTTTTGTCCATTAAAGCCTGCAAATCCAGAAGAGGCACTCAGATTAATGGAATTTAGAACACCGCTTTACTTTTAAATTATATATATATATATATATATATATATATATATATATATATATATATATATGCATAACAATTAATATTAA
>NC_056741.1:1716389713-1716522213 GCF_019279795.1 Protopterus annectens | reverse complement strand
ATTTACAAAGTGTGTGATCTGTGGTTGAGATTAGATATATAGACCAGACTAAAGCAAGTTATTTGTTTGATGATTTTAATCACCTCGTAATTGATTATACGAAGATAAGATGCAATCATTGTGGTGAAAAAGGGTACATCACAAATAATTGTAGGAGGGAATGTAGAGTATGTAATACGGAAGGGCACTATTTGACTGTGATAAAAGAAGAGGGAGCAAAATTGATGATGATGATGATGATGATGATCTTGGATTGTTGCAAAGAAGGAGGATTAAAATGATTAAGTACCTCCATTAACGCAATGAAGAGGGAGTAGATAACATACTGGAAAACACAGAAAATGAGGTTGAAATTCAAGGAGTTGTTGATAATTTCAAAGCTAATGAAAAATCAGGAAATATGAGTGACAGCCTACTAAGTAATAAGTCAGATTTCGAAGAACAAAATGTGCATGGTAAGAAATAGAATTGGGCAGGGTCAAGGGTAAGGGGCAGAAAGAGGAAATTCAAAAATCTTTCACCAAGGATTAATAAGAAAGGTAAAGAATAATATTATGGTTGTATCTTTGAATGTAAATAGATAAATAGGGCTAGAAGGATGCAATTTTGCAACAGTGTAAGAAATATGATGTGGATATATGTTTAAAAGACAAAAGGCTTACTTCTGAGATTATCCCTGATAGAGTGTGGGATGAAAGGTTATGAGGTGGCAAGTATGGAAGTTGGGGCAAGAAAGTGTTCAGGGGTGTTTTCTTCATTCGGCGGAAGATAGCAAAATATTAGATCTCTGTATTCTTGTGAGGAGAGTTACAGTGCTGGAAGTAAGGTGGGGTGCAGATGTCTTTAGGATTACAGGAGTGTATGCACAAACTGGTTGAAACAGAGAGAAACTTTGTCTGAAAGCTTAAATGTTTATGCAGTTGTAGATATGGCAAAAGTAGTGATGAGTGACTTAAAATGCAATTTAAGAGGTATTAGAAAGAAAATAGAAATGGATGTCAAAAAGTTAAAAGAGGTTATTAATTGTGGAGGAAAGAAAATATAGACTGATAAAAACTTTTAAAAGGGGAAGTATGGAAACTGAAACAGATTATTTTTTGTTGTCAGATACAGTTTGTGAAGTATTGGGGGTACCATGACAAATATTTTATCAGAAAATAGGGCCATTTGGATGGTGTTTGGGAATAATCATGTGGTTAATATCCAATTGCATAAAGCAGGAGGTAGTCATTGGGGAAATGGCTCAATTATGACTCAGTCATTGTATAGGGACTTTTTTATATCTTGGCCAGAATGGTAAATTGTTTTTTTAAAGCTAAATATAAGAAGGTTTTTATAAATTTGGAATTACAGAATAAAAAAATGAAAAACAGAAGTGCTGTAGGTTGCAAAAAGAAATATTGTATAATTTGGAAATAAATTGTCAGCTTCATAGTATGGGTATCCTTAACTAGTGTAGCAACTGCCTCATGCTAGCAAACACTGAACATGTTCTAGACATACATGATACAATTTGTGAGACATTTAAGTAGCTGCACAGCATGTGCACACTGAACAATAAATGTTGCAGCTGTCCTAAAGTTATTTATCAAGCCTCTTCCAAGAACTAGGGAAACAAATTCTCAGCATAAAATCTAAGACAACATCATCATGCTCATACTAATTAAAAAGTTACCAGAATGTACACTGTAAACACTGTACTGCCACTAAGTCAGTGTGTAACAATAGAAATAGCCAAATAATTGATTTATAAGATACCATCGCCAGTCTCATCTTCTACTGCCACTAAGTCAGTGAATAATGTTAGAAATAGCCAAGCAACTGGTGAATCCATTGTCAGGAACACAGACTCCATGCTTAACAGACTGGACAAATCAACAGGTAGTTGTCTCTCTGATGCTAGGATCCATAATGTTAAGAAGGTTTTTCAGTCTCTCACACCACGCAAGTATGACTATGATATAGTGGTAGCCCATGTGGGAGTAAATGACTTCTGGTGCAGAACCATGAGGGACAAGCACAGAAAAGGGGATCTCACTATACCTTGACTCAGAATCATGTCTAAGAGAATGCAATTGGCTTTATCAATGTGCTAAATACTTGGAATAATTCTAGGGGCTTCTAGTATGTGCTGCGAAAGAATGTAATGGCAGACAGGTTAGCTTGCTTCATAAGTGATGCTGTGCACCTCTCATACCATGGCTTTTACTTACTGCATGAAAAACATGCTGTACTCATAGGTTTCTTTTAAAGTGAAGCCCACCTGGATATCCAAAAGCAGTAAGTTATAGATATGACTGTGTCACTGTTGCTCTTATCATAGGTTCATAGGTTCATAGATTAGTACTAGGCTAACTGCCCTTGCGAGCCATTTTAAGCCTAGCTAATTATTCCTTGTGAGACTCAAACCCTGCACCTTGTGTTTGTAGGGCAAACACCTTAACCATTAGGCCATCCTCCCACCCTCCCATCACAAAGCTTAAAAATAGTTTGTCAGATCTTGGGTCTGTCCTGCTAGTTGAAGACATCCTTGTTTGCCTCAAAATTGAAACGTAGCTTCACTGTAAATATATTACTGCCTCCTTGCCTAGCTTTAGCTCTTACCAGGTATTCAGATCTTAAGAAAACTCCAGGGGGAGGGGCGTAGCCAAGATGCCAGAGTGCTAGCAGCACTGAACATTAGCTGTGCTTATAACATTTTTATTCTGACAGGAAATTTAATCTAATTTTTGGAAATACTAATTCAAAAGTATATCAGAGGATTTGTGAATATAGGTCCTTTATTGTTGTTGTTTGTCTTTCGGCTTTTCCTGATTAGGGGCCTCCACAGCAGAACTCCAGTCTGCTAATGATTGGCAGTAGATTTTCACGAACTCTGAGGTGCCAGCTCGACTTCCAATCTTCAACAAAGGGCTGCCTATTTACGCATGTCTTTCGAGCACCAAACTGCGGGGAGGACATGCAGACTCCACACAGAAGGCACTCCCGCACTCCAGCCAAGAATTGAACGGGAAAACCTCTTGCTGTGAGGCAACAACGCTACCACTGCACCACCGCAGCATAGAATATAGGTCCTTTATTATTTTTCAAAAATGAGTACTAAAACATAAGTTTTTATTATATTTTCCTATCAAGAAGTTTTTCCTCAAGAAATCCAAGTATGAGTAACAGTGTGGTAAAGAAGGAGCTGCAAACATTAATAACTACTATTCAAGAACTATCTATAAAAATGGGAAAACTAGAGAATAAAATAGATACTATTAAACAAGACTTTAGTAAGCAGCTGGACATTCTTAGTGAAATGGCTAAAAAGCATTCTGAACAAATTGCTTCTATCGAGGAATCTGTAACAGATATTGATGGCAGACTGATGGAATGTGAAAGTCAAAATGAGTTTCTTTTGAAACAGAATACAAAACTAACAGTAAAGCTGGAAGTCCTAGAAAGTAGGTCATGGAGAAACAACATTAGAATCTATGTAGTACCAGAAAAGGAAGTGGGAACTGATATGATACACTTTCTTAATAACTGGCTTCCAACAACACTAAATCTTCCTGAAGCCCTTTCCTTCAGTATAGAGAGGGCTCACCAGTCTCTAGCAAAACCTGCTTCAACAACAGTTTCTCCTAACCCCAGATCCATCATTGTTAGATTTTTGTCCTCCTGAGATAAGGATTTGGTTCTGAAGTCTGCATGGAATAATTCTCCCATCAAGATAAAGGACAAACTCATTCATTTTGACAATGACTATACTTCTTCTGTCCTATCTAGAAGGAAAGAATGTGTTCCCTTGATAAAATCTCTTAAAAAAGTTAACATCAAAGCACAGATTCTCTTTCCCTCCAGGATAAAAATATTTTTACCAGAAGGTGAGAAGATCTTTAGCTCTTTGTCAGAGGCTGTGGACTTTATTCAAAAGAAACAAATACTAACTGATATAGAGGACATGGAATGGTCTACACAGAGTCTGAAAAGACATGCAACTAAGAACACTTGGACTGTCAAAGAAAGTGCAAATAAAAAATTAAAAGACAAATAGGATTGTTATCAAATAATACTAAATACTTTCTTGCAGAACTCATTACTTAATGTTTTATTGGAATATATACACAAAACAAAGGTAAAGTGTCTTTATTTTACATAATATTTTATTGGAATACATATACAAAACAAAGACCTTTATTTTGTTTAAAATTTTAGGTAGTGTATAAGTATTATTCCATAGTGTAACAGTACCTCTCCTTTTGGCTCTAAAGCAGGAATCCGTGAGAACTGTAAAACCATTAAATGATAATTTTTGCAAATCCTTCTCCAGCAAGTGGGTTTCCTGCAAGAAGATTATCTGAGCTCTGTGCATTTTAATGAATTTAATTAAACCAGCTCTTTTGACATTGTTATTTAAGCCATAGGCATATATCTATGCATGTATACACGTATGTATGTGTGTATGTGCATATGTGTGTATATATATATATATATATATATATATATATATATATATATATATATATATATATGGGTTCATGTCATTTGATTGACAGTTCATTTGATCGACAGTTCATTTGGTCGACAGTTCATTTGATCGACAAGCATTTGCCCCCTTCCCCAATGTTGTGCGACCCTGGAGTTGATATATATAGTTAGGGGGGGTGTGGGGGATGAAGCCCCCACCTAAAATGCTTGTCGATCAAATGAACTGTCGATCAAATGAACTGTCAATCAAATGACATGAACCCATATATATATATATATATATATATATATATATATATATAAATATTTTAATGGTTAGCGCTTTCATGCGAATAATCCTCACACTTCCTCAGACAATTTGACAAACCAAGCACATCCAGCCTATGTACCTGAGAATGTTAATTAACCAATTAAATAATTAATTTTAACCATAAATTGTTAAATCAATTAAACTTTTCTATAAGACAATCATTACAAAATTTTTACATCTCCACTTTGTCTGCAGTTGGTACCGTTTTTTTTCGTTTTACTTGTTGGTTCATCTTTTTGTGGATATATATATATATATATATATATATATATATATATATATATATATATCTAGATATATAGATATGTGTATGTATAGATATATAGATATATATATATGTGTGTGTATGTATATATGTGTGTGTGTGTGTGTGTGTGTGTGTGTGTGTGTGTGTGTGTGTGTATATATATATATATATATATATATATATATATTATTTTTTTTTTCTTCTTTCATACCATATGTTTAACCGGGGAGCAATTAACTTCATTATATATTCATTTGGGATACAAAAGTCATGCTGTCTTACTATTAATTCATGATTTCCAAAGTAAAGCATTCATGTGTGTTAGTGGTGGGGGTAACACTTTAGAGTTTACTGTTTAGTCTATTATGATTACACTGTATGGAATCCCACACCACAAAAGTGCCCTTAGGTGATGGTTTACTTAAGATAGTTTTGTTTCCTCTTGACATTTTTGAAAGATGTTCGTATCATGATTAATATATATGTCTTTACTTAAAATCTGCATTTCTTAGTGTAATATATCAACATTCAGTGCTTTACATTAACTAAATGCTCTCATTTTAATTCTTAATCTAATTTAGTTTAAGGGATGTAAATTATTGATTTATTGGGAAAATCTTACTTTCCCAACATTTTTAGAGAAGGGCTGTTCATGTTTTTTTTCGCTGTGGAGGCTGCTCGTGCACTTTTTATGCTTCTTTAGAATGGAGAAAACTTAGTTGTTTGATATTCCCGTCAAAAATGCATTTTCTAAGCCTCTGTGACTGTTTCTTTACATGCACGAGCATCTACAGGTCACTAGCGCAAGCTAGAGAAGCTGGAGGCAGGAATACAGTGAGCAATGACATCACATGACCTTTGAACTCATGCATGACTCAGAAACCAGGAAGTAAAGCTGAAAATAAAACTAGAAGAAAAAGTAACCATTTTTTTTTTGGTTGTTTTTTTTTCATCTTTTATGCATCTAAAGGTATGGAATCATTTTAAATATGTATTTTTAATAAGTTAGGACTTTAATGGAGTGATTATTTTACTAGTCAAATGAGGAAAATTGCATTTTAATGCTACTGTATGTCTCTTGCTTTGAAACACTGAAGTCTGACAGGATACCATTCTTTGCTTTGATAGCATGCCCTAAATGATAATATATTAATATTTGACTACTTAACAAAATTTCTTTAATATTCCGAATGCAAAGATATATATAGGATTGAGTCTCCTTTTCTTCTGTTACTTTCATGCTTAAGCAACTTTAATCTATATTAGGTATTCTCATTGATGCAGATTTAAAGCAATATAATCAGACTCGGTTGCAATGATAGTTATGATACTATGATTCAAATCTTTGTATGACCACATACACTGTAGGAATGGGTTGTTAAAATGTTCTAGGCCACTCTGTTCTGTTCAGTTAGTATTAATAGACCAACATATGGTCCCCCCTTTTGTTTTTTGTTTTTTTTTCGTTCTGTACTGCTATAGTTATAAACACAAGACACTGCAATACAGGTATAAAATATATAGGTATTAGAAGCTTATGCCGCTAAAGCAACTAGGTTAATTGGTGAAACTGACTCCTTATTTTCCAATACCTAGTAGTGGTTTACACAATATTAAATACAGATCCACTGTGATTGCCTGATGGACTTTTTATGTTCATATTTGTTTTGAGTTACCTTAGAAATGCTTTACTGTTTGTATATACTACATTTAAATCAGAAACTATTTATGTATGTTTTTAGTGTGTGAGATGGTGTTAAAGGGTGGTTTAGTTAATGTATTAACTAAACCTGGAACTTTAGGTTCCATATATGTATGTTTTCTTAGTTATTGGTTTCAGAATTTGTTTCTAAAGATTTTTGACTCATCCATGATACATAACTTCATGAATTACTTCAAGTCATTATACTTGGAAGGTATTGTTGATGCTCTAAATATAACTTTAACAAATGATGATATATAAATGTTTATCATTAAATATTAATGGATTAAATTACAATGGTAAAAGAGCTGGTTTAATTAAATTCATTAAAATGCACAGAACTCAGATAATCTTCTTGCAGGAAACCCACTTGCTGGAGAAGGATTTGCAAAAAATATAATTTAATGGTTTTACAGTTCTCATGGATTTCTGCTTTAGAGCCAAAAGGAGAGATATTGTTACACCATGGAATAATACTTATACACTACCTAAAATTTTAAACACCTTTTCAGATAAAGACAGAATGTTAAGCTTAGTAGTGCTAGAAGTTAATAAGAAATACTTCACACTGGTAAACTCATATTGGATTCCTTGTCTAGGAACTAAATATGTGAAGAAATAATTGGATCTCATTACTTCACATGCAAAGGGAGAAATTATTCTGGGGGAGATTTCAATTGCTTGTTATCAGATGAAGACACCTCTAAAATAGTAAGGTTAAACTAACAACACAAGCTGAAAAGATAAGCAGTTTTATAGCCTCAATGCATTTTAGAGACATACATAATTTAAGAGTTCAAAATTCACTTCAACGCACTCATTATTCTTTCAGATTTGGCACACAAACTAATATTGATAAGATTTTTGTGTCTAACACGCATTACTCTAAAATAAGTGATGTTGCAATACAGTCATGTCTATTCTCTGACCACAATGCATTTTTGTTCAGCTTGACTGTGAAAAAAGATGAAATGATAATGTTTCAAAGAATCCCAGCCTATGTTACTAAGTTAAAAGGTTTTGGGAGTGGTTATTAAAAGAAATAAATGCATTTATGGAAAACAATAATAATGGTGAAGTAACAGATATCATACTCTGGGATGCATTAAAAGTTCACATCTTTAGTGGAGTTAAAGTTTGGTATTTTCAAAGGAGAAAGGAATGGGACAAGGAACTTTCTGATTTACAAGTCAAAATAGATAAGTTGAAACTAAATTTAAAATCAAATGATAAAGCAGTACTTGCTGAAATTTCTAAGCTAAACCACAAACATTTAGAAATATTGAATCATAAGGTTGCTATAAACTTAGAAAAGATTAAACTACAGTCCTATTAAGTAAACCCCAGACATTTACATAAACTAGCTATCAGATCCAAACAAATTAATAATTAAAATCACATTGATGAAATTAAATACAAGAATAATAGCACAGTAAAAATAACAACTGATTTAAGAAGTATATTAGAAGCCTTTAGAAATCATTATCGGTCAATCAATGACATGCAATCACCACTAGATTCAGATGATGTAATAGATACATTTCCACAAGAAAATATCAAAACTAAACTATCAAAACAACAAAATAGTACCTAAATAAACAAATAACCTTAGCAGAAGTGAAAGAACAAGTTAAAAGTCTGAAGGATAATAAAGCCCCAGGGTTAGATGGGATAATCCCAGAAATATATAAAATTCTTCCAGAGCACACAATAAAGTTATTATTAAACACATTCTCCATGGTTAAACAAGACTTAATTTTTCCCTCCCTCGTGGAAGTACTCAATAATTTCCCCCATTCTGAAACAAGGTAAGGACCCCCAACTACGTGCATCCTATAAACCCATATCATTGTTAAATATTGATTATAAAATTTTCATGTCTATCCTGGCCAAAAGACTAAAGAATATATTACCCAATCTAATACACTTTGATCAAACTGGCTTTATCTTACATAGAAAAGTACATGACAATATTATTAACCTACTATCTCTAATAGACATTGCAAACAAAAACAAGAAACAATTAACTATTATTAGTCTGGATTTTGATAAGGTGTTCAATTCCCTTAGTTGGTCATACTTACAAAAATCTTTAAAGAATTCAACTTTATTTCAGATTTCACTAAAATGGTATTAAATATTTATAGTGATGCTAAAGCATTTGTTAAGATTGGTTCATGTCTATCATCCCCATTAAAAATTCATAAGGGAACTATACAAGATTGCCCTCTGTCCCCATTATTTTTCGCTTTATCAGTGGAACCCTTTGCTTCATTTATTAGAAATAAACCAAATATCAAAGGATTTCAAGTTAATGAGGGATATTGTCCAAAAGTTCAGCTTTTTGATGACGATATTCTACTAACATCCAGTGACTTAGAAGACTCTTTGCAACATATAATGAATGCCATAACTCTATTTGGAAAAATCTCAGGGCTCAATTTTAACCAAAATAAAACCAAAACAGTTTTAATCAATAAGAAAATAAATAGCAATTTGCAAAAATATAATATATTCAAATGGGAAAACGAAAGATAGATTATCTAGGAATAAGTATTAAGAATAAATGGAATGAGACTATTAAATTTAACTTCACTAAACTGGTAGTTATAATCAGTGGCTTGACTAAAAAAGTGGAACAAAATGTTTTTCACCATGGAAGACAGACTTACATTAATAAAAATGATTATTTTGCCCAAGATTTTATTTTACATACAATCATTGATTTTACCTCCTCTTAAGAAATTCTTTAAACAAATAGATTCCCTATTGCTAACTTTTCTATGGTTCCCAAAGAAACCAAGAATAGCCTATAAATGGCATGTTAGATCCTGGGACAGTAATGGGATTGGCTTTCCCGACATAGAATTATATTCCAAATCAGTTATTATTAACATAATACTACACTGGATTTCATCCATATACACCTCTAGCTGGAAAAAAACTACATATAACACATAAAACTTCCACTGAGAACTCAGAAACCCAGTTTAAGGAAACCTTTGGAATTAACAAAATATTTTGGACACTCTGTGAATATTGCTTACATAATAAGAAATTTAGCCACTTCTCACATGGTATAAACCAAATATTTTATATTTTCAAAAATATAATCGACAACAATTATAGTCTAAAGAACACCTTTTTCATTACATTTCCCCATTATACACCAGATTGCCTAGATACCTTCAATATCAATAAGATGTGGAATCTTAAAGAGGATAATCTAAAGTTTTGGCACCAGTTTATAGACAATAAGAACATCCAACCAATGAACGTTCTCTTAGCCAGATATAATGTCTGTCAAGATAATTGGTTCTGTATTCAATCTTTAACACAGTTTGTTGAAAATAAAGTGAGAGTGTCAATAAATCTGGAAAATGATATTATACCAAGATTGATACAACTATTCATATGGTGCAATTCAATGAACGTTGAACATAAATTAAGCATATCACCTGCATATAAAATCCTACGAGAAGACTTGATTACTTTTGACCAAGCTTTTTGGAATTATTCCATAAAGATTAATGGTGAACCTTTATCTAATGATAATAAGAAAGTTATTAAATTTAATAAAAAACACTTCATCATCTTTATATTGGAGACTATATACCTGAAGATTTAGTCATAGAAGCTTTTACACTCCACACAGAATTGACCTTATAACCAGGAGTTATGAAAACAAATGCTGGAGGTGTGGTGATATTCTTGAAGCCAACTGGGTTCATATGTTCGTTGAATGTAGAACTCTCACACAAAACTGGAGTGATTTTAGACATTTTCCAAAAGCCATGTGGTCTGACAACTGTCAAATTACTAGCTCTTTGATATTATTCAATGTCCCTACCCCAAGTGTAATTCCTAGACATCAGTTACCTGTTCTTTGGTTAATTCTAGCTATTGCTCAAAAAATAATTACATTGAACTGGAAAAATAAGCATGATCTTATATTTACTGAGTTTATTTCAATAGCAAAATCTGTATGTAAAAAAGAAATGCAAACTGTTTATCAGAGATCATCAAATGTAACACACAAAAGACTAGCTTGCCAAAAATTGGAGAGATTGTTAGAGAAATATTGATTGCCTTTCTTGGATAAAACAAATGTTTATCATGGATGTTTGTGTATAGAGTAAATAGTTATGTTTTATATTGTTTATTTTTAATACTTTATGTCCATGTTTATTAACACAATTTAATACATTTTTTTGGAAAAAAAAAAGAAAACTCCAGGGGTATTTCCATATTTTCCTTCTACACCTCCACTGCCAACCATCAGTTCATCCCAGCATCCCCGTCTTAGATTTGGTCTGCCTACCTCTCCTACTCTCCTGAACATGCTACAGCAGAGAAGGGGCTAACAAGAATCATTAGCACATACTGGGGTTACATTTCATCCTTGCTGCTCTGGGGATTGCAATGAACTACAAGCATCCCCTTCTTGCATTCATCTCTTAAGTATGAAGGTTACTACCCTCTTTGGATCACATTTCTCCAAAGGGAACATCTTATCTGAAGGCAATCCTTCCCTCCCTGCCAGCCCCTCAGACACCTGAGCCACTAATCCAACCTGAGTTGCATGTGTCATAGGGCTTTATCCCTCTATGACATGGCACAAGCTAGGAGAGGGGAATTTCCATATTTATCTAAAACTATATCACATCCAGGCAGATTCCCCAAGACTCATAATACAAAATTATTGATCTCCAATTTGCAGTTAACAAAATAAATTACTGGATTATTGCTTGACATAGGACACCTTTCATATCCCCAGGAGACACTTGTGAAAGCACTTATAATGATATTGCCAAACATACCCTGTCTGAGTCACTCACAAAACTGTTTAGCTTAATCCTAGCCACAAGGTATTCGCCAGAGGTATGGACAAATGACAATAATTGTGCCTGTCCATAAATAGCTCATCAGCATCTCAGGCCTCATGCACTTTGCAAGCCATAAAAAGCATTATATCCAATATAAACTCCAATGTGAAACAAAATCACAATGCTGAAGATCCAGAACAATAACATGTTGTCAAAGAAAGATCATGTCTACTTAATTTAATAAACTACTTTGAGAAAGTCACTGAAGCTGTTGATAGAGACCATGCAGTTCACAAAATATACCTGGATCCTGCCAACACATTTTAACAGTATTCTCCATGCTGAAATTGTTAATAAGCTTAAAGTTCTAAAATGTAGTGCCATATGATATAATATGATTAGCAAACTGGTTGATAAAATCCATGCAGTCAGAGGTGTCACTGCAAAAAGCAAAAAGAAGATGTCAACATTCCACAGTGCTCAGGGACTCTTACCATTCAGAATCTATTTCTTGGCACTTCAAACCACTAATCTAGACATATGGCTTAGTAAATTTGCTTACTGCTGCCAGCTGTGGTTTGTCATTTGCTTTCAGTATTAGGTTTCATTATAACAAGGGCTAAATTAAACAAATCAGTAGTGCATTAAAATATCACTGTATAGAAGTTTGGCATTTTCACCTTTGGTAAACCAGTCTTGACATAAATTTATAGTACAGATAACATCCAGTTCCAGACTGACACAATGAATGGTAAAACACTTTGCACTCCTACACATTTTTTTGTAACTAGTAGTGCATTAATCATATAAAGCTCCATGCACTATAAAGGTTTCTGATCATGATCCTTATTATGTATTCTCAGCATGGATGCTATGATTTACTTCCTGAGCTTCTCTCTCTCAGATGAGTTTCTTGCCATTCACATCTTGAACACTAAATAAACTGCTTATGATCAGATACCTGATCATAATCCCCCATATTAAGGATGTTTTGCTAATAATAGCATCTTAAATATGATTTGTTGGTATGCAAGTAAGAAAATGCTAAGTTCATTTTATGCTCAGTAACAGAAACACAAATGAATGACTTTCAAAATTGGTGTGTAATATGTGCAACTAAATATTTTTTTCTGTTTCTTACCACATTCAGAAAATGCCACTTAACTCAATTGTATGGAATAAATTGTGTCTGAATTCTGGCATAATCGATTACTGACAGTCTGGGGTAATACATGTATTACTGATAAATGTATAAAGCTATGATCATAAGACGGCATTCAGGCAATCTCTCAATTAAATAAAGGGCAAGCCCCTGCCTCCATGCCAAAATGTGTGCTTCCTACATCACATGCGAAATGTTACAATCCTTTCCAAGGTTGATATGCAACAGAAAAAACTGTAAATACTCAGTTCTAGAATAACTCAGCTATTTTCCTTTGTCCATTTTTCACAGAATCTGGAAAGAGAAAATGTCAGCAACTTTTAAACACTGTACTTAAAAATGTGATTTAAAAAGTTGCTTGATGCCTTGCTAGTGACAGTTTTCCTAATAGAAGACTAACTGATGGCAACCCCTTTTTCAAAAAGAAAAGAGAGAAATCCGACTCTGCAGTTCAAATGGTAAGGAGACTTTAATCCATACCTCTGGAATTCTAAATATACTAGCTCTGAGAATGTAAATAATTTTGAGTAAAGAAATTGTTAAGGCACCCTATTGAAATGTTGACACTCAAACCTCCAAATGCAGACTAGCCCCCCCCCAACAAAGACAAACTATTGGAGAAGAGCAAATCTCGAAGATCACTCATCTCCTTTAAGCTTCTCTTTTTCTAGGGAGGCATGCCCCCCTGCACTCCCAGACTTACATATATCAAAACTAAGATCACCATACCATGGAGAAAATGCAGTTTTCCAGGAAATGCTCATCTCAGACTTGGTATATGTAAGTCTGTCATTCAATATCCATGTTTTAGGAGTCACTCTAGCAGACCCCAACATTTCAAATGGTTATTTAAGAATATAACCCATGGCTGGGTGTGGGTAATGCTGAATTTACCCATGGTTGGTGTGGTTTGGTCACAAGGGCAAAAAGCCAACTGTGGGTAAATCCAGCATTGCCTACACCCAGCTGTGGGTTATTGCTCTTATGCAATGATATTATTTAAGAAAAAAATACTCACTTCTCTTAAATAATGTCTTTGTATAATGTCTCTGTGCTGCCCTTCTGCATTTTTTCAGTATCCTGGGGCTTTTCTGATGTACTACGCATGTGTATGGGACTTGAGTTGCGATGCTTACCCAGTAGATCAGTGCATTGGAAAGGAAGCAACAGAGAAAAGAAGGTCTCTGTTGCTCCTTTTTTCTTTTTCTTTTTTTAAATAAAAAGGTTCTGAACAGTTTAAGGGTAGGACAGAGACAGAATGGTGGAAATACAAAAAAAATCAGGTACATGTCTTTAGTTTTAAATAACCTACCTGATTTTCCTAGTATGTTCTCCAACCTTTGTTCAGAGTCTGGATTTGTGATTTTATTTATGTATGTTTGTTAAAAAATAAAAGTTACAGAATATAACAATGGAAAAAGGTTCAATTCTCAGATTTGCAATGGGCACACTGGTTGGGCTGGCCAATCAGCGTGCTTATTTTAGAATATTAATGGCCAGTCACTGTATAATGATACTTAATTTACAAATAAATATAAGTAATCTGCTACAACCAAAGTCACAAATGGTAACTTGGACTTTCAGGTAGCTGATTTTGTGAAGTCTCCATTTCACGAAAATAACACTCAGATTGTATCTGAAACCTATTTAAAAGAAATTGCTTTGAAAAAATTGCCACAACTCCTTTTTTAAAGTAAGAGTAATGATTTTTTCTGATGTACTATGCATGCATATGGGACTTGAGTTCCGACGCTTACTCAGTACATCAGTGCTTTGAAAAGGAAGCTCCTCTACCCTACCCCCATTCCCAACCACCCCCTGTAGCATTACATTTATATACCCATAAACCCCACCCCCACCTACCAAATCACCTGTAAACCAATCAGCTCACACAGTCCTGCTCCACCCGTATTTTCTAATCACACTCAATATATACACCTGCTATCCATAGAATATGCCCTGCCACACAAACTCACATACTCTCTCAATATACACCATTCTTATTCCTACCCTCCTTATATCACTAACTTTATTCACCCTAACCACCACTACATACTCCACCATGCCATCACAAACTCCAAGAACTAGTACACAAATCCTTCCACTGTCTCTTAGCAGAAATAGCTATTCAAACATCTCACCCTCCTTATTCCTTTACAATACATATACCCTACACAAAACAAAACATTCCCACACTCACTCCAAACTCAAATTAAATAACACTAATCTTCCTAAACTGCTATCACATAAAAATGACAATAATGCTGTTATACACCTCCTCCTCTCTCTCACACAATGTGGCAATATCCACCCTAACCCTGGCCTTACACCTTCAACCACACCAAAAAAAACCCAGCTAGAACTGGTAACAATAAACACACATAGCATATGTAACAAACTTACTGAGTTCCATGCATGTCTATCCAATCACACCCCAGATATTGTAGCTGTAATAGAAACGTGGCTAAAACCTCATACTGCTGATACTGAAATTCTTCCCCCAGGGTACAACATACTTTGTGCTGATAGACTCCACAGAAAAGGTGGTGGCGTAGCACTAATCTACAATCACAGCCTTAACATAACAATCTATCCCAAACAACCCCCTATTTTTAGCAATCTAGAAATCTTAGTAACTTTCCTTCAAATCAACAAACACAAACATATAATTATAGCAATAATCTACATCCCACCAGGACAAAATATCCCCCTCCATGAGGACTTTTTATCATGGGAAAACCAAAACATCTCACAGGAAACCATAACTCTAGGTGATACAAACATTAACTGGCTAAACCTAACAACCAATTCTCCAGTCAATAGCATAAACCTACATAGCTTCACACAGCTCATTACAACTCCCACCCACAGCCTATCCGTACATCTGAATCCACTCTAGACTGGATATTAGTATCTCACCCACAAAATTATTCCAACTCAGGTACCTTACCTGACATACTAAGTGACCACCTCCCAGCATTCACCCACAGGACCCACCTTCAAATATCAAAAACACATACCTATAAAATATCCAGAAATCTCTCCCACTTTGACCCTGACATATTTGTAAGTATCCTAAAATCCCAAAACTGGCTCCCGCTAAAATCATTCAACCTAGATGATGCCGTCAACTACTTCAACAAACTCTTTCTGGACACACTAAATAGCTTAGCCCCTACTAGAACCAAATGTACCAAGGCTAACCATGCCCCTTGGCTAACTAAATCAACAAAACAAAACCTCCATCATAGAGATAAAGCATGGAAACAGTGGCAAAAGTATAAAACTAAACAAACTGAACTTGCCTATAAGCAACTCCGAAACAACTGCAAAAAACTAGTCATACAAGATAAGAAAAGCTACTTCTCCTCACAGCTATCCACCACAAACAACAACCCTAATAAGTTTTGGAAATCCGTTTCTACATTACTTAATCTGGGCACATCACAAAACCCATCCCCAACACCTAACAAAAGCCCACAGCAAATCTTTCATGATTTTAACACCCATTTTATTACTACTATTCAAAGCCTAATTAAAGACCCTAAAAATGACTTCTCACTTAAAAATAAAGCCTCCCCTACACTAGACTCCTGCACTAATAATCTAACAACAACATCGTCCTGCATCCAACCCATTCCCACCCCACAAATAGGCAAACTTCTCAGTAAACTTAAACCCTGCTCTCTCTCTGCAGAAAAACTTCCCCCTGAATATTTATAGCTAACTTCAAGCGCAATTGCATACCCAGTCAGTATACTAATAAATCCGTCCCTCTCTGAAGGCTGTGTTCCAAACTTATGGAAAAACATCTATCATCACCCCACTTCACAAAGGTGGAACCTCCGAAGTCCTAGTGCCATGGACTGCATGCACATTGAAATCAAAGCATCACCCATGGAACAGGGCTTTCACTCCATTAACTGCAAGGTCATGTGTAAAGCTAAGAGAATCATCCTGAATGCATGTTCTGGCAACCCTGACAGATACCATGACTCACATATCTGACACAACTCCCAACTGTATCACAGGTTTTCCAAGGGTGATATCCCACAGGGACATTTACTTGGGGAGGCAGGGTATGCACTGGAGCCGTGGCTGATGATACCAATCAGAAATGCACAAACATCCTCCGAAGAATGCTATAATGAGACGCATGTTCAAAGAAGAACTATCGCAGAGCATGTGTTTGGGCTGCTGAAGTCACGGTTCCAGTGCCTAGATACTTCAGGGGGAACCCTGCAGTACAATCCCCACACTTGTGCTGAAATTTTCACTGTGCTATACTTCACAATATTATTCTGAGAAAATAGCTTCAGCAGGAACACAAAGGAGAAAGGGCACACATCACACCACCACTGACAAGGTCACCACAGCCACACACAAGACCACAAAATAAGAAGAAAATATATATCTACAACGAAACCGGTGATATAGATAATAAAACAAGAAAAAACTTCACAATAAACTAAACTCCACACAGCAAATTTATTACAGTCCAAAATACTCAAGGGCCTCGGTCAAACAGCCTTCTTGGACTTGATAAAACACAAATATACACAATCTTAAGTACTACAAATGATTAAACCAATAAATTAATTAACCAATAAAAATTAAGTAACCACAAAAAAGTTTTCCAGTTACATTCCCTGTTCAGTCCAATATGTGTCAGAGTGTTATACTTCAAAATAAAAATAGTCTCTTTAAATAGTAATTTATTTTTTTTTCCATAATAAATCTTTAATGTTATATTATTTTCATACACAAGTAAAAACAAACACAAAATTTTAGAGAAAAAATACAAAACAAAAGACTACTAACTAATATCACTAACCATCACACCAAACAAATATACAATATTTACAAGAATGCTTCCATGTAAAACATTAAGAATAGAGGAAAAACAAAAAGTAATTAATAACATTTCCAGTACTATACAGTTTAAATACAAAATTCTCTCCAAGCAAATAAATAAATGTAAATACCTTCAAGTTAAAAGTATTATGCTAATATAATATTAAATATCTGTTCCCAAATTTTTGGGTTATTAATGTTTTTATTATGTGGACTTAAAAGTAGTTTATGAGCTTATATATGCCTTGTTGCCAAAACTCTAAAGTTTTCCCAAGATGTTTTAGATGGGTCTAACCAATTAGTGGCTATATAAAGCTTCATTAACAGAAAAATATTAATATATATAGTACTCACAAAATAGTAATTTATTTTTAAGAGCAAGGGCATTTTCAACTATAACGTTCTAAAATACATCCCTTTAAATCAGAATAGATCCCCCCATGAACAGAATTAAAGTGCACTGCTAAAGGATTTTCACACTTATTATTCCTAATGTCTCTTATGTGTTCCTGTAGTCTTATTCTGAAAGGTCTCAAAGGTAGAATCAGTGGCCATTGTGGGTGTAGGTAGACATAGGCATGTTCAATATGCCCTTGCCTTGTCCAAGATAGCACAGATGCTCACCACCTAAGGGGGTAAACCATTTGTAACTGCTGAACTATCAAGGTGCATGTCACTTACTTCCATGCAAACACTGTCTAATGGCCTAGATATCAACTAGACATTGTCAGTTTTACAAAGAATACATTATTACAGCTTTTGATTTCCATTGTGCAATGCTGCTAAGCACTGTTGAGTGATGGTCAGCAAACCTCCATAACACCTGCAGGTCCAGAACACCTCCAGACAATAGGCAAATTTCAAAAAGGGTACATTTTTGCATTTTTTGCTTATCATTGTGAAAACTTGCTAAGCTGCATTGTGCAGTGGTCCACAACACCTGTACTTCCAGAATGCATGCAGACACCCAGGAGACATTTGCCAATTTCAAACTGGATACATTCTATCATGTGTTGTTTGCCACCGAGCAAACATGCTAAGCGGCATGGTGTGGAGGTCAGCACACATACATAGTAATGAATGTGAAAATATGCAGCTGCTGACTAGCTGCTCTTGAGGCAACAGGTGTAAGTTAAGGGCTACAATACAAGTGAATCTGGGTTCTAATGCAATAACTTCTAAAGTTTTATTACTGACGTACCAGCTTACATTATGTAAAAATTCACATTAGAAAAATAACTCTACATGGAAATAACTATATTTAACAGGTGCACTGAGCATACACAGGATATTGTATATATATATATATATATATATATATATATATATATATATATATATATATATCAGCCATTTAATAAGTACAGTTTTCAATACATGAATGGTGATACATCCATATTCACCCCCTGCACCTTCTTACTCATATGTGCTAACTGTAACTATAGTCCTAACAATAGTACTGCCACTAGCTCCACCTGACACTATATAAAATTACATTCAACCACGTGATTCACTCAAATGAGCAATTGAGCATTAATTCATTTGTAATTCTGCCTTTTTTACACCCTCAAAAACCTATCAAATGTGCATGCTACCCATATATATATATATATATATATATATATATATATATATATATATATGTGTGTGTGTGTGTGTGTGTGTGTGTGTGTGTATGTATATATATATATATTTATATATATATATATATAAATATATATATATATATATATATATATATATATATATATATATATATATTTATTTATTTTATTTTACATTTGTTGACAAGGCTAGTCTAGCTGGATATGTGTCCATTTTCAGTAGAAGCCCGGGGAGAAAAGCTCCAGTAATTAAACACATTATATGAAGATAGACAAATTCAAATAGTAAGGCGTAAAATGAGGGCTAATTAATACACATATTACATAAAAAGTCATGGTAAATACAAAGTAAAATAGGCAAATGTCTTGAGAAAGAAAACTTATAGATTTTTTTTTTTTTTTCAAGGAGTATTTCATAAGACGGTGTGCATGTCATTAAGGGAGAGCTAACAAGGCTATAAGGAGCAGATATTGCAGGAATTTAGGAGGAAGAGAGGACAGGGAGGTAAAAAAGGAAGTTAATCTGGGTTGGTGCAGGAGCAAAGCCAGTGATTATTGAGATGAGTTTTCAGCTGCTTTTTGAAAAGTGGAAGGGAGGACAAAGACAGGATAACAGAGAGTAATTTGTTCCACATTTTGCCAACTGAGTTGGAAAAAAGACAATCACCTGCAAAGTTATTGGGTTTGGTTGTATTAATCATTAGTTTGTTGGAAGAACGTAGATGTTTCAGGTTATTGTAAGGTGAAATGAGGCTAGAGAGTATAGGTGTTTTAGTTGGTTGGTAAAGGATTTTGTGAGCTATTAAGAGCTGCTGAAGTATCAGTTGGTTCTGAAGTTCCAACCAGCCTAGTTTTCTTAGGTTCAGGCAGTGGTGGGTTTTAAATGAGGATCCAGTTGCAAATTGAGCAATATTATGGTAGGAAATTGCTAGTTTCTTAAGGTTGTTTTTGGAGAGATTAGTGTATATGGGAGAGACATATAGTAGTGTAGAGATAAGGTGTGATCTGGCTAAGGTGGTCCTTGCTTCAGGTGAAAGGAAGGGTTTGATTCTATAAAGGGATCCGATTTTTTTATTAACTAATTTTATTGTGCTATTGATGTGAGTTTCAAAGCTGAGATTGTTGTCAGTGGTTATGCCTAATAGTTTAGTTGTTGTTTCAGGAGAGATGAGAGTGCAATCAATGGAAGAGAGAGTAAAGTTTAGTGGGGCAGATCTACGAGTAGGTGAGAACAATAGCAATTTAGTTTTCTTAGGGTTAAGAAGTAGACAACGATCAGAGAACCATTGTTCAACAGTGTTAAAAGCTTTTTGAGTGATAGAGTGTAGTTCAGTTTGGGAATTAGCAGTACAGATAATAGTAGAATCGTCTGCATATTGTATACAGGTGGTATATGGGATAACTAATTGGAGGTCATTAATAAAGATGGAAAATAGAAGGGGGGCCAAGATAGAGCCTTGAGCTACACCTAGAGATGTAGGGAGTAGATTGGATGGTGCATTTTTCCAGAGAACTGCCTGTTGGCGGTTTTCTAGGTAAGATGTAAACCAAGTTAAGGAAGGGGGATCAAGTGAGAAAGATTTTAGTATGTGCAGAAAAAGTTTGTGGTTTACCATGTCGAAAGCTTTAGATAAGTCAACAAAGATAGAGGATGATAGGTTGTTATTGTTACGGTTATAGTTGATAGAGTTGGTAAAGGAGAGTAGGGCTGTGGTAGTACTGTGGGAAGGTCTAAATCCATGTTGACAGTTTGCACATAGGTTGTTATGCAGAAGGTAATAATATAATATATATATATATTATTATATATATTATATATACATATATTATTATATATAATATATATATAGAACCACTACTAAATACCGAAAACCCAAACTACCGACGCCCAAAATCCTGAGACCAAATACCCGAAACACTAAAATACCAAAATATCAAAACTGCGAAACTCAAACTACACTCAACATACGCCACACACATACACATACATACACCGTCCCCCAGAGCACAAACACGCAAACTTAAACTACAGACAAGCAGGGTGGCAAGCCCTCCTGCACCACCATGTGGGGGGCTGCACCCCACACCCCCCCCCACTTAAATATTCTAACTCCAAGGTCGCACTACATACAGAAACACAAGAAACACCATCATACACCTACATTCCCCTCACACACACACACATCACAGTCACAACACACACTTACACACTAAACCCTAACCAACACATTTAAACATAGATACTTACCTGACCTTCCACCATACCACAACACCAGAAGTGCAAATGTCAAACTCCCAGTGGTCGGGATTTTGAAATTCGCGTTTCTGGTCTTTTGGTAATTAGGGGTTTCGGCTATATAGTCTCGAAATTTTGAAATTCGGTATTTCAAACTTTTGAGATTATGTAGTGATCCCATATAGATAGATATATATATATATATATATATATATATATATATATATATATATATATATATATATATATATATATATATATATATATATATATATAGGTTCATAGGTTCATAGGTAGGTACTAGGCT
Organism: Protopterus annectens; assembly: GCF_019279795.1. NCBI lineage: Eukaryota > Metazoa > Chordata > Ceratodontiformes > Protopteridae > Protopterus > Protopterus annectens. The sequence continues at coordinate 1,716,500,492 of NC_056741.1, read as the reverse complement.
ATTAGCCCTAGGGCCTATATAAGCCTAGCCAAACGGTACCCTGGCTTTTTCCAACCAAGAAAATTATTTTCCTGTGCGCCTGTCAAGCAGAGCCACAGAAGTGATCCCCGGGGTGAATTTCCTATCTCCCATCCAATCATCAAGATTTTTCTTGAAGAGTGCTAATGAGGAGCTTTGTTTGATATAGATAGGTAGTTTGTTCCAGAGTATGGGAAGTCTCTGGGACAGGAATCTATCCCTCCAGCATGTTCTGTTTATTGTGGTGACAAGGTTTAGGTCCCTAGAGTGTGTAGCTCAGAGGGATTGGGATTTCTTTAAGTGGAGCATATCCAACAGCTATGAGTTTGACATAGCTTTGTATGCTAGGCAGAGATTGCCTCTGAGTAGGCGATATGCGACAGAGTAAAGCTGGAGTTTTTTGAGATGGTCTGCGTAGGGCCTCTGTTTGAGGCTGGTAATCCTCTTTGTGATGTATTTCTGTGGCCTTTCCAGTTGTTGTAGATATTTTGTGAGGTACATACCAAAAGGAGCATTGTACTCTATAATGGGTCTAATGAGTGATGAGTAGAGGGGAACAATGACCTCTTTTTTCCTGGATGAGAAACCTTTTGTGATGAGGTGTGTCACATAGAAGGATTTCCTGACTACTGTGGCGATGTGATTATCAAAGGAGATAATGAAATGAGTTTTAGGTGAAATGAACTTTAGGTGATTTGGTCTCAGTGAAATGGGTGTCAGTGAAATGGTCTTTCAGTGAAGTGATATGAATCCATACATGCACATGGATACACACACACACACACACACACACACACACACACACACACACACACACACACACACACACAAACAAACATGTGACACTGTTAATTCATGGCAATGATATTTACATGAAAGCAAACCACAAAAATCTCAAAGTCTGTTTTTCAGTTCAGGATTTTAGATGGCTATAGCTTTTGCTTTCCATTTGAAATAATACTACATCCCCAATCTGGTTCTGAGACTATATTTCCTTCAGTTTTTATGCACTACGAATTTAAGAGTGCCAGGCATAATGACAGCTTCTACAGCATGAAGGTTGCATGCTTGGGAATGTTTACAATGTATTTAGTATTGAGAAAGGGTTTATACCCGAAAGCTTTGTGTCATAAAGTGATTTGTTCCCAGCATTCCTTGTGTGATTTTGAATGTTTACAATGAAACATTTTGACTCCATCTCAGTTTCCTTGCACATTTGCCAGTACTAATACAGATTGTGGGAGGTATAATGGGGATAACAAAGAGACTTTGAACATCTACCCATGTTCTTTTACAGGATGAAATAACATTAGAGAGACACTGAAAAAGTTATGTTGAGGAATATGGGGTCAGCAATACTGTGACACTGGATGCAGCTTTTGTTTATTACCTGTGCAGGAGAACTGAACTGAACTTCAGGTACAAATTTTAACTGATGGGCAACATTTTCAATATCCCAACATCTTTCTTAATGAAGTATCGGATTCATACTCCCTCCTTTTTAGCATATCTGCTATAATGCTACCAGCTATCAGAATGCAATCACATAGTCATATAACTCATTGCTCTGTCTTATGGGAGAGTAATACTTTTTTTAAAAAACTATGGGTAAATATTTAAATTACCTGAGTTAACAGGCTCATCATAAATGGCGATGATGTAATGGGCACCTTACCTAAATGTAAACAGTAATGTGGTTAGTCAAGCACATGACATAGGAGCATAGGCTGATATGCTAAAAGGAGGGAGTATTAATACAATACATAATGATATAGCAGTAATATGTGACAAGAGCAGCAGATAAAGAACCATTAATACAAACATCATATATCATACATTCAGTAAACTACTATTGCTATTACTTGTCCGTAGGCTATTATAAAAAAAATCTGAAACAGTGTACCTAACGTGCAGTACTGCCTCCGGCCAGTCTTTTTAAGTGATCTGCCATGATTGACTGAAGAAAACATTCCCCACATTTTACACTCATGTTCCCAATAAGTTCTAATTAGAAACATGCTAATACTAATACTATTCTGTGTTATGTATCAGTATGGCTTCAATACATTTTCTGAACTTCCTATAGTACCTATAACAGACTCAGTGTGCCACTCAACTACAGCCCATAAGGCAAAACAACATACCCAACACATTAGTCATAGGTGACTCTATAGTCAGGCACACTGATGTTCCACTCACCAGACTAGAAAAGGAGGTTACTGTAAGCTGCCGGTCGGGTCCCAAGATCCGTCACATAACCCATGCGCTCAGGTCACTCCACAACAAGTACAAATATGATGCAGCCATTGTTCATGTTGATGTGAATGACCTGAGATGTACCTCCCTGGACTACATGAAAAGAGGCATGGAAGAGCTCTCCAACCTTGTAATCCAGGCAAGTATGACCTTAGCCCTAAGTAGCATTCTACCTTCACCCAGAATGATACCACAGTACAAGGACTAAATGATTGACTTCAACAATTGGCTAAGCTTCTGGTGTCATTCTAAAGGGATCCAGTATCTGTCTGCATGAGACAACATGGTTGACAGGCCATGATGCTTTGCCAGAAATGGCCTACACCTGGCTAAGGTTTTTGCCACCCCTATAGTTCCTTTTTTAGGCACGGTCCAAATGACAAACCCACCACCACAGCAGGTACAGGCAAACAAAAATTGAGAGTAATGCTACTCAACGCTAGAAGTCTAAACCTCAAAATGCACTCACTCTAGGCACTCCTCAAATGGAGAACATCGATATCTGTGCTGTGACAGAAACCTGGTTCAAGTCTCTGGAGAGCAGTCCTGCATTACCAGGCTATAACTCATACCATACCTTTCGGCCATCTAACCTGGACCAGAACACCAAAGCCAGAGGTGTGTCCATATTCATTAAGGATATCCACACCACCAGGCTAGTTGCCCAACGTAATGCATCCAAAATTATACAAGTGCAACTAACTCTGGGCAAAACTGCAATCCAAATTGTAGTTTGTTATAGATCACCCACCATGCCCCAGGACTCCCACTCGGCTTTTCTTGATATACTGGAAAATATTAGGGTCCAACCAAACACCCTAATAATGGGTGATTTCAACTACCCCACCATTAACTGGGAAAACTGCTCATGTACCAACTCCTTTGCTCAATGCTTTCTAGAATTCATAAACTCCAATGCCCTGGATCAACTTATCCACACCCCCACCAGGGGCAACAATATCCTAGACCTAGCTATTACCAGCATGAGTGACTGGTGTGCCACACCTGAAATCAACTCCTATTTGGTCAGATCTGACCATAAGCTAATCACCATAGATATCCACATCCTGCCCCCACCCCCATTAAGGAAACCACTGTAAAAAATTTCTCCAAAGCCAACTTCATGCTTCTTAAGATAGAAGTGGCAAACTTCACGACATAATTGCAGATGGGCATTGTAGCTATGACTACAGAATCCTACACAAATGCACTCTATAAGCACTTACACAAGTGCATGAATCATGCTATCCCTAACAGAACCAAGATGCTAGGCGCCAAAAAAATTAAGCCAATCTGGTGGTCCCCCACTATAAACAAACTCTACAACAGAAGGAAGAAACTGTTGCAGAAGAGAGTAAAATCCCATGAGTGGAGGAGCTCCCTGGTCAGCCTCAGTAAGAAACTGAGATCCCTCATAAAATCCTCCAAAGCCAGCTATGAAAACAAGATTGCCTTTGAATCTAAGGACAACCACAAAGCATTCTATAGCTATGTCAAGAATATCAATAGCAACACCCAGGTCTGTTCTGAGCTACAGCACAATGGCATGAAAATTGCAGAACCAACTGATATCGCCAAAATCCTGGCTGATAGGTTCAGTGATAACTTTACCCCCCTCTCACCCCCTAAAGGGCCCATATCTATACAGGAGGAATGCAGAGTCCCTGAAATCACAACTACACAGGTAAAAACTGCACTTTCCAAAGACAAGAACACAGCTTCCATCAGACTGGACAACATCCCAGGCTGCGTTCTACATGAACTTTTGAATGAACTGGCCCCCCACCCAAGCACCATGTTCAATCATAGCCTCATGTCAGGCTTTGTACCCACTGAATTGTGCACAGCAACAGTTATACCACTCCACAAAGAGGGAGCCACTATGGACCCCGGGAAATATTGCCCTATTAGCCTGACGAGCCTCGTCTGCAAGGCCATGGAATGCATCATCATGCAACTCATAAACAAAGACATAGATAACCTCCAAACCCTGGATCCCACCCAATTCAGGTTTGTGAAAGGCAGATCATGCCTCCTGAATCTGACTGACTTCTTTGAAACAGTCACTAAAGCCGTAGAAGAGGGGAAGGCAGTTCACACAGCCTATCTTGACCTCGCCAAGGCTTTCAATACCATCCCCCATTCTGGAATTATAGATAAACTCTCTAAACTGGGTAGAAGTCCATATGTCACAAGATGAGTTGCCAACTGGCTCACTGACATAACCCACACTGTAAAAGTTGCAGACGCCAAATCTGACTTCAAACCAGTGACAAGTGGAGTACTACAGGGTTCAGTCCTGGGTCCTCTTCTGTTTGGTATCTACTTCTCTGAAGTAAGGGCTAACACAGAGGGCCTCTGGCTGACAAAGTTCACAGATGACTGCAAACTAGGTGCCATAGTCAAGTCCCCAAATGACTTGGACATCCTACAGAAGGGCCTCACTCAGACAGATGCCTGGAGTCAGAGCCATGTCCTCAAGCTAAATGCCAAAAAGTGCATTGCCATCTCCTTTGGTTAAAAACTCTGTTCCCATCAACTATCACATAGGCGGCAGTCCTCTTAATGCTGAAGGTGTGATAAGAGACCTTGGGACTCAGGTAGACAGTAGTCTCTCCTTTGATAATCACATCACCACAGTAGTCAGGAAATCCTTCTACGTGGTGCACCTCATCACGAAAGGATTCTCATCCAGGAAAAAAGTGGTCATTGTTCCCCTCTAATCGGCACTCATTAGACCCAATATTGAGTACAATGCCCCTTTTGGAATGTACCTCACAAGACATCTGCAACAGCTGGAAAGGCCACAGAAGTACCTCACCAAGAAGATTATGGGTCTCAAACAGCTGTCCTACGCTGACTGTCTCAAAAAACTCCAGCTTTACTCCGTAGCATATCGCCTACTCTGAGGTGATCTCTGCCTAACATACAAAGCTATGTCAAACCCAGAGCTGTTGGACATGTTACACCTAAAGAAATCCCAGTCCCTCCAGGATACATGCTCTAGGGATCTAAACCTTGTCACTGCAATAAATAGTACATGCTGGAGAGATAGATTCCTGTCCCAGAGACTTCCCATACTCTGGAACAAGCTACCTATCTATGTTAAGCAAAGTTTCTCATTAGCACTCTTCAAGAAAAAAGTTGATGAATGGATGGGAATTAGGAAATTCACCCTGGGGATCACTTCTGTGGCCCTGCTTGACAGGGGCACAGGAAAATAATTTTATTGAGTTGCAAAAGCCAGGGAACCTTGTTGGCTATGCTTACATAGGCCTTAGGGCCAATAGCCTAGTACCTACTTATGAACCTGCTGTTATCTCCCTTTTTAGTACAATTTTTGCAATTTAAATTTTTAGTGTTTTGACTGTCGCCTCATTTTCTGCAGCATTGCCTGATACTAGTCAGAATGTTGCTGGATAGTATCTCATTATATTTACTAAATGCTAACCTTTTCTCCTTTACTTGCATTTCCAGTTTTCTTCAGAATTACACTGCTTTTATGTATTTAATGCACACTGAGTTTTGGTACACTGCATTATGTGTTTTGATTTTTATCCACAGTTCCCTTGCCCACCCCCCACCCCCCGATTCCTAATGCTACTGTTAGGCACTGCTTCATTTTGCCAGGCAGCATTGAGTTCTGTGTTCATACTTTTGTACAGCTTGCTGAGGCAGCTATATGTGTTATAAAAATGCACAAACTGGTCATAATGTCCTAGGTAGATAAGTTTGTTTGCAATTCTCTCTCTCCCTCACTGTTGCTGTCTATTGGAATGTGTCCTGATGCTTTGGTTTTCAGGATAGGCTTTAGTCCAAATTCACTGATGCACATTTTTAAGACAATCTCTATGTGTTGAAGTGTAACTGCAATATACTCATCCCAGCTAACATCTGACATATTTACAACCACTTTGACAATGTTTCCCTTTTTTTTTTGTTATACTGCATATTGTTTCAGTTACCATTTTACCATTATCTTTTCTTTGGGAAGGTGATAAATAAATAACCCCTGCCTGAATGCTGGTATCATCTACTACCTTCTGAGTGATCAACATCAGCTCCTATTTTCTGTTACTTTTGTTTTTTGAAGCACTCATGTATTAGTTGTCCAGCCTGCCAAACTGATTGTGCTGTCTGTTATGCTGACATCACCATCATGCATTTTGTGTGCTACATGGCACACAGAGAAAGCGTCCTGACTATGGCAACTCAGTACCATGTTTGGCTTGTAAGTCTGGGGATGGCACAGCCATCCAATGGGATTATTGAATTGTATATAGATGCCAATGTCGAGGAATGGAGATGGCTATGGCCACTGCATCTGTATTAGATAGCAGTGGGAGTCTTTCAGTTTGTCACACATTGAAATCCTTTTTGTCAACTTAAGTGCCATCTTGGAAATAAGTTATGTTGCCCCCTGCCCCAACACTGGGGTATTAGAGGCACAGATCCCTTGAAAGAAAATGTTGTGTTTTGTAATGTTTTTACAGACTCAGTCCATGCTATTTCCATTTCAATAAGGTAAGCATGTAGTAACATGTCATAATCCATGGCAGATGCTATGTAGTAGCTCCAACAGGATGAAATGGTTCACGAGTTCCTAGTTCTGCCAGTTATTGAGTAGCAATTGAGATGAGGGTTCAGAGTCTGGAAACACACATACTTTGATGAATGCTTCTAATACAGGTCCTGACGGTAATGTTTTACAACAGTACTCCCCCGATGTGCAGTAGCAAGGACCGCCCAAACCATGCTCAAGACCCAGCACTAGAAGATTTTTTTTCAATATCATTGAATAAACATGCTGATGTTTTGTTCACTCATATGAGTATTCATCCTAGATTGCCGGCATGCAGAAAAGATAGCTAAAATAAAATAATCAGTTATGCACAGTTAAATATTCCCAAAGGTCCTTATGAAAAGCATCTGTGGAGAACAAAGTTTGAAACTTAGACTCTGTACAGGCCAGAGCTCTCAACCAAACAGGGACAGACCTCAATGCAATCAAGGACAAATTCAGAAGTAATCAGGAACAATTACTTACTCTTTATGATCAAACAGATTATTTAGACTCATTTATTTATTTGTGCTGATAAAGACAAGTTTGTATTATGAACACTGTAAGGACCACCGGATTGCCATAACACACCTTCAGAAGGAGAGTTTGTTAAAACAACACATGCACACCCCCAGTGGTCTCCCAAATAGAAAGTAGCATTTTTTGTAGGTACACCAAAGTATTTCTTTCTTGCAATAATTTATTTATTTATTTATTTATTTCAGTTTGATTACCAGGGAGGTCCACTGGGCGTTGGAGCCCGTTTTCAGTGGAGGCCCGGGGAGAAAAGCTCCAACACAAGGAATTATTACAGTTCAAATATTTTGATTACAAGGTAATATCAATGTACATGCAAAGTTTTAGGAACTGTGAAATACAAAAAATAATTTCAATGAACATACAAAGTCATAGGCACTCAGAATTACAAATAATAAGGCAGTTACATAGGGAATATAAATGAGCATGCAAAGTCATAGGCACTCTGAAATTACAAAAGTAATTACAAAGAACATTCATAGTCATAGGCAGTCTGAATTACAAATATCAGGTAGTTTCAAAAAAAATTTTGTTTAGGGAGAAAGGCAACCCATGATGAGTATTGTTTTACTATGTAGTTCACTAAGTGTAATACATTTAGAAGGGAACAGGAAGAAGAATAGGAGGAGGTTAGTCAGAAACAACAATAACAGAAACATTGGAAATGATCAATTTGTAAATACTACAGCTCCATGGCCTTTCATTTCTACAACGAGGAACACTTACAACAACTTGTGTTTTCATACTTAAAAAGCATTCTTTTGATGAAATAATAGATGTGTCATATCATTTAACTGTTTCTTCATACCTAAGAAGCATCCTTTTGCTGAATTAGTATATACTACTTAAATATACCAAGTCCGAGATCGCACTACTTTGAGCAAAAAGGGTAAACTATGATTAGACAATGAAAATTCTTGATATCACCAACAAATCTGCATGATATGTCAATCATGCATCATTGCATAGTATATCACAGTCACTAGGCATGTCAATCACTCTGGCCATGCCCATTCCTGTGCAAAATGAGGGGGGGGGGTACTATTGTAAAACATTGCCATCCTGCCTTGGCAGGGTGATCATCAGTCACTGTGGGAAATGGTTAAGGTGCAATAAAATACCACAACACATCAAAATGATGGCTGCATAGTGCACATCCCTATTGTCTTACTTCCTCTTTTAGTAGGCTAAACAGAGGAAAGAAAGCAGCATTGTTTTACAACAGTACCCCCCAATGCACAGTAGGAAGACCCACCCAAACCCTGCCCAACAGGCTGCCCCCATGAATAAACATGAAGATAATGAGGAAGTCCGCATGAATATCCATTCATTATTACCGGCATGCGGTAAACATTAAAAGGGAAATTAACTTTGCTGGCAATATAGAATCTTTTACTTTAATTATCTTTTATAAGAGGGACTGCTCAGAGTGTATTATTTTGAATTTTTTATCTTTTTCTACATTGCTTTATTTTTTTAAATGTTGTTATTGCCTAACAGTCTATTATTTAAGTTCTATTTGATTTTCTCATTATTGTTCGAACGTCATTGTTAAAATGAATAAATATAACATAATTTGAATCTAATGTTTTCAACCTCTGCTTCAAGAGTTTGTGGCAAAGACACACAGTTATCCATGTAGCTCACAAATATTATTTTTTTCTCTGCCCTTTTTGCATGGGGGGCCAGCACCCGTACAACCCACATGTATTTAAAAGTTTGTGGCAAAGACATCCATGTACCCATGTAGCTCACAAATATTATGTTTTTCCCTGTGCTTTTTGCAGGGGGGTCAGCCCCATGAATATAAATACAAATATACCAACTCCAACATCACACTACTTTGAGGAAGCAGGTAAACTACTTGTGATGTCACAGGCAAATCTGCATGACGTGTCAGTCATGCATCATTTGAATGCTACATCATTGCCATTAGGCATGTCAATCACTAAGGCCATGCCCATTCCTCCGCAAAATGGCTGGGGGGGTACTGTTGTAAAACATTGCCATGAAAGCTTCCACTATGAACCATGCAGTGCTGCATAGTCAAAACTGAGATAGGGCACAAAAATATGTATACAAAATTATGCACACGCTGAGATTTCTCTGTCTCCCCTCACCCCATTTCCTTTCTCCTAACTGTTCTCTGGCTTTGTCCTTTAAATCTGTCTGTAGTCCCTAACAATCTAGTCACCTTCTGTGTTGAAGATGTACTTGCCATCAGCTATCAGTGCAGAGAGCCGATCATATCAGAAAAAAGTTGCACCAAGAAACAAATGTCAGGCAGCATGATGCAGCATTATACTGCAGACAATCATCATTTGTTATTATGTTCCTATCACCATAGCAACAAATGTTGTGAAGCCTGTTACAGCATTTTACTGTAGACAAACGACGTTTGTTATTATGTTCCTATCACCGTAGCGACTAATATCATGAAGCCTGATGCAGCATTATACTGCAGAGAAGTGACATTTATTATTATGTTTCTATCACAGTAGCAACTAATGTTGGGAAGCCTGATGCAGCATTATACTGTAGACAAGCAACATTTGTTATCATGTTCCTATCACCACAGCAACAAATATCAGAAAGCCTGATGCAGCATTATATTGTAGACAAGCAACATTTGTTATTATGTTCCTGTCACCATGGCAACACATGTCAGAAAGCCTGTTGCAGCATTATACTGTAGACAAGCGACATTTGTTATTATGTTCCTATCACTGTAGCAACAAATGTTGTGAAGCCTGTTATAGCATTATACTGTAGACAAGCGACATTTGTTATTATGTTCCTATCACAGTAGCGACTAATATCATGAAGCCTAATGCAGCATTACACTGCAGAGAAGTGCCATTTATTATTATGTTTCTATCACCGTAGCAACTAATGTTGGGAAGCCTGATGCAGCATTCTACTGTAGACAAGCAACATTTGTTATTATGTTCCTATCACCGCAGCAACAAATATCAGAAAGTCTGATGCAGCATTATATTGTAGACAAACAACATTTGTTATTATATTCCTATGACCATAGCAACAAATGTCAGAAAGCCTGTTGCAGCATTATACTGTAGACAGGCAACATTTGTTATTATGTTCCTATCACTGTAGCAACAAAAGTCATGAAGCCTGTTGCAGCATTATACTGTAGACAAACTATATTTGTTTTTATGTTCCTATCACTGAAGCAACAGATGTTGTGAATCCTGATGTAGCATTATACTGTAGACAAGCAACATTTGTTTTTATCTTCCTATCACCATAGCAACAAATGTTAGGAAGCCTGATTCAGCATTATACTGTAGATAAGCAACATTTTTTATTATGTGCCTATCACCATGAAATGATATCAGTATTAGTATATCATACTGCCATATGTGTGCATAACTGAATGAAAAAATTGTTTCATAGTTGTGTATGTGTGATCTAATGGACAGCTACTTATGCTAAGTGTAAGCTTTAGCTTTAAAATGTTATTTCCTTTGCATCCATTAAAAAGTGAAAGTTGTAATTCTAGTATCTCCTCTCCCTTGAATAACGGATAGTTTCCTTTTGCCATTAAACACTATCTCCCTCTCAGCTGATTCCGAGTGCCCACAGTGGTAAATGTCCCTGACTTGTTGATAACACCTGAGCTACAGAATTATGAGATAATTCACCTTGTTTGCTGTAGCATAGACTAGATCCAGGCCTGCTGAATCTAGCTTTGTTTGTATGCTTGTTATTTCCCTGGAACGCTAATTCCACCTAAAACACGGCTTCTCAGTGCTTCTATGGATCCCTAGTGATATCTGCATTGTTTACTGTACTTATTTCCTTGCTTCGCTTGAAAGAAAGTTACTGTTTGTCGTTTTTGCATTTAAGTTACCTGCAACACATTGCACTTGTTACCTGGCACTTGCTCACAAAAGCAATTATAAGTCAGCACTAAAAATTAAAAGCACTACACCCTCACTCCCCATTGGCCCTTGTTTTCAATTATAAAGGAATTCCCAATATTATTCTAGCATGTCCAAAGGTCAGTTGTCAATCTCCTCTCCGGTCCAGCTGGTGAATATGGGAATCTTGAGGCAATGTTACAACTGCCTCATGTACACAGACACATGTGAGAGATGCAACCATATAGCCAAACTGGAGGCTAAGCTCTCTCAAATCAGTACTGGCATAACCAGTCAGGAGGAGAAGGAAACCACACTCACTACAATTCCAGTCTCACATAGACCTACCACGACAGCAAACCAAACACATAATCACACAAAAACATACTCGGAGGCTCTAAATAAAGATCTGCCTAAGCAGCAGAGACCTCCAAAGCAGACACCCAGGCAACCTCTACCCCAAAACAAAACACATGCAACACATATCTCACAAAGCCAGTGTGCCGAACAGTCACAGCCCTTAAGGCTAAACAACACACCTGATACACTTGTAATAGGTGACTCTATGGTCAGGCACACTGATGTCCCGCTCACCAGGCTGAACAAGGAGAAGGTCACGGTGAGCAGCCTGTCTGGCGCTAGGATCCGCCACATAACACAAGCACTCAGGTCACTCCAAGGCAAGTACAAATATGACTCAGTCATTGTCCATGCTGGTGTGACTGACCTGAGACATACCTCCCTGGACTACATGAAAAGAGACATAGAGGAGCTATCTGAGCATGTAGCCCAGGCTGGTATGACCCTGACCTTGAGTAGCATCTTACCCTCACCAAGAATGATGCCACAGTATGAAGACAAGATGATCAATTTCAACAATTGGCTTAAGTATTGGTATCATTCAAAGGGGATCCAATGCCTGTCAGCGTGGGATGATATGCACGATAAGCCACGATGCTTTGCTAGGGACGGCTTGCACCTGTCACCCCTGGGCTTTCGGATATTGGCAAAGGCTCTTGCTACCCCCATAGTGCCTTTTTTAGGCAAGGCTCAAAAGACAAACCCACCTCCATAGGTATCACAAGGGATAAGAAACTAAGAGTAATGCTACTCAACGCTAGAAGTCTAAACCTCAAGATGCATGCACTTGAAACTCTCCTTAGCATGGAGAACATCGATATCTGTGCAGTAACAGAAACCTGGTTCAGGACTCCCGAGAGCACCCCAGCACTACCAGGTTATACCGCATACCATGCTTTTCGGCCCCAAAACTTGGACCGAACCACAAAAGGAGGGGGAGTATCGATATTCATCAAAGATACCCACACCTCCAGGTTGGTGGCAAAGCACGAAGCATCAGCGACTATCCATGTGCAACTAACAGTGGGTAAAACTGCCTTCCATTTTATAGCCTGAGGCTCCCTTCACTATGGAATAAAATCCCAGTCCAGGTTAGGCAGAGTCCCTCATTGACTCTCTTCAAGAGGAATCTTGATGAGTGGATGGGAGATCATAGGTTTACCCCGGGTATCACTTCTGTGTCACTGTTAGACAGAGGCACAGTATACTAACCTCGAAAAAGGGCATAGCAAAATTAATTTAAAATGGGTGGCGAAAGCCAAACATACTCTGGCTAGGCTTATAAATGCCCTAGGGCAGATAGCCTAGTATGAACCTATGAACCTATGAACCTATAAGTCCTCCCCTTTCTATTGTGACTCAGCCTTTAGAACAGCGTAATGCTCATTCCTGATCTCAGGCCATGTTGTCACTGTCTCTAAGAAATAAAACACAGCAAACATCTCAAGTGGGGTTTCCAGAGTAAAATGACCAGAAATTAAATTCCATAAGATTCCTATTTGTATTGATTTAATGACTCACCTAGCATCTTACATTAAAAAAAAAACTATTTGGGGTCTTTGAGCAAGACTTTGACCCCAACCACAATAGCTGGATATTAAGCTGTTCTTCCTATTTGGTAACCAGCACAATAATTTGATATCTGCCACCTCTGTTAATTGTCCATTATGTTTTTACAGACATCTTTGGTTGCTTCTCAAGCTGCACACTTCCACCATCTTTTAATTTTAAGACACTCATTTGCCTGAATTCATTGCATTACTTGTTTTTTTCTTTAAGCTTTACTTCCAAGCAGCATTTTCATTAATTCCTTTCTCATGTTGTTTTTTCAATATTACTCCATGTGTGCATGTGCGCGTGCATGTCTGTGTGTGTCTTTGTGTGCATGTGTGTGTGTGCATGTCCGTACGTGTTTGTGTGTGTGTGTTTGTGTGTGTGTGTGTGCACGTGTGCGTGTGTGTGTGTGTGTGTGTGTGTGTGTGTGTGTGTGTGTGTGTGTGTGTGTGTGTGTGTGTGTGTGTGTGTGTGTGTGCATGTGTGTGTAAGAGATCATTTATGTGTGCATATGTGTGTGTGTGTGAATGAACAAACTCATATATATATATATATATATATATATATATATATATATATATATGTTTGTGTCTTTCAGCTTTTCCCGGTTAGGGATCGCCACAGCGGAACTCTGGTCCACTAATGATTGGCAGTAGATTTTTACGAACTGGCTTGCCGGGCCTAATGCACAACCTTCAATGAAGGAATGCCCATTGACGCATATCGCTACACAGAAGACAGTCTAACTGAGAATCGAACGGGAAATGTCTAACTGTGAGACGACAACGCTACCGCAGCACCACCATATATATATATATATATATATATATATATATATATATATATGCTTTCTACTTGATGCCTGGTTTTACTACATTTAAGAAAATTGTCTTATTCCCTTGTAATCCCTGCTTACATCATTTGGTTGTGCAAATAAACTTATCCAGGCACTTTTAAATATATAAAAAGGAAGATTATCTCCGTCTTCAAGTGGAAGCATTACTTTTTGACTGACGCACTCTGCTAGTAAAGAAAACATGACATTACTCTGATCAGATATGCTCTGTAACAATAGCCTGTTGTGTACCAGCCTATGAGACAAGCATCCAGCTAGGAATGCATCACAAAATGACAACTGACACCAGACTTTTGTAGTAATTTTGGGTAGCATGCTAGGTATTGCCAAAGCAACACATTGTATTAAACATAATCTAATTATCAATTATTAAGGACAATGATACATTGTGAAAATACATAAAAATTCTACAGTGTTGATTTTCATAAGAACTAGAAAATGTATTTATGTGGAAAAAATCAGTAATAAAGCACTTAAAAGCTTGGCAGATAACCTTCAAGGCCACCACATTCTGGCTGATAAATTACAACAGTTTATTTTCCAGGCTTCTGTGCATATTATCAGTATCTTTAGCAGAAAAAGGAATAAAATCTCTATGCACAGTAGTATTGTACTAAAGCTGAGATGTCTATGGATGGTTTGTTTCTCCACAGCATTTATTTAGGAAACTGCATAGAGATACCAGGAAGGTACAATAAACCAGAGTGCTGTGCAGAACTATCTGTTACTTACAAGCATTTCTTCTGTAATTGCAGTCTTCACATAGTCTCTGTTAAGTCATGTAGTCTGCTTGGATTGTTCTTCTGTACCTTCCACCAATTATGCAATCTCTTTTCTGCTCCGGTAGTCTCGGAAAAGAGGATACATATACTACAGAATTGGTGCCATTTAGAAGCTATGGAACCAGTAGGAAGCTTAATTTTGTAAGTATTCCAAACTTCATAATCACCTAGTACAGCTCTGTGTCAATAGAAAGGCTTGCTATGCTAGGAACACTGAGTTACAGCTGCTGAATGAACTGAAGCATAAATGGTGACTAGTTTTAATCATGGTAGTATTCCAAAGTTCATAATCACCTAGTACAACCCTGTGTCAATTGAAAGGCTTGCTACGCTAGGAACACTGAGTTACAGCTACTGAATGAACTGAAGCCCAAATGGTGACTAGTTTTAATCAAGGTCTCTTAGCTCTCAGTAGTGCTTCTATCTGGTATCTACGTGCTAATCATTTTGTAAGCACTCCATACATGTTCTGAAGCACTAGCAATTTGTACCACCTCCCTCAATAGGCAATAATGAATGCTACAGACCTTAAATCTGTTATCTGACCAGAAACAGCAATTATGATAGTAACCTAGAGTTATAGTCACTGCAATTGCTCTCCTATAAGCCAGAGTGCTATGCAGAACTATCTGTTACTTACAAGCATTTCCTCATTAGTTGCAGTCTTCATATAGTCATTGTTAAGTCTTGTAGTCTCATTCGGCCCCGCTCCATTTGCCCTCACTTTTCTTGGGCTCACTCCTGCACCCCTAACCTAACCCCAATTCTCACCCACCCCCATTACTCCTACATTTCTCTTAGCTACTTTGTCACCTGACAATTCCATACACCAATCAACACACTCCAACATCTTGATTGTCTCTCCCCTCCCCATTCACTCTTCCACTAAACCACCCAAACCCCTCCCCCTAATCTGCAACAAAGTTACATTACATTGGATCACCTACCTTACATATCAATGACACTAATGCATACTTGTGTCCTTCTCATCCTTACCACTCTAGCTTACATTACCTCCCCAAAAACAAACCCACTTCCTCTCAATCTCAAATTCCACATAACACACATCCACACACTCACAAACACTATAACCTTTCTATAAGTCCTTCACTATTCAATGTCAAGACAACACAACACATACAACTTAAGCTTACACCTAACATAGGTACAACAACATATCATATAAATATAATTTGGATATAACACACAAATTAAAGCATATACTAACGATTACAAAGAAATTACTAAGGTGGAGTAGAGCCAGGCTCTAACACACTCCGCATGACCTCGAATGCACCCCTGTCAGGCAGAGCCAGAGGTCCCCACTCCGAAGAGAACCCCTCGGCACCGATAGTGATGGCTCCGAGGCCGATGTCGGAGCCGAACTCACCAGCGCCGAAGCACCGAGAGGGAGAGGGGTCGGACAAGGGTCCGATGCCACCACCCTCGGAGCCGATGAGGGAAGTCCGGCGCCGAGATTCTTCCAAGGAAGAAAACGGAGCCGACGACGGAGCCAAAGACAATTGTATCGGCTCCGACGCTATCACAGTCTCGGTTCCCACACGTCCCGCTCGAGCTCAAGAGAGTCGGCGAGGAATATGTTGATGGACCGGGGCAGGCATCAACTGATGAGTCGGGCTCTGAAGCATCTGGGCCAGTGCCTCGGACTTAAGTAGTCGACTCACTACCCTCTGAAGGTCATGATCCGACAGCCTCGATGACCTAGAGTGAGATCTTTGGCCCGCTCAGACAGCAGGGGAGATCCTGGAGCCGAATGAACGGAGCCAAGAGATGGTGACCTGGACCTCTTCCTAGTTGTCGGCCCAGGTCTGGTCGAGCCGACACGGAACTTACTACCTCGCCCGCCGAGCCGAGGGGCCACAGAAACTGTGGACTGAGACTTACGGCTCCAACCGGAGCCGATGAAGGCAGAGGTTGAGAAATCCCAGGTCTCGGCTCAGCTGCTGGAGCCGAAGACCTAGATGCCTTAGAGGGCTTCCTGTTGAAACAGACAGGGAATCCTCTGGCTTGAGTAAGCCTCTGAGAATCAATTTATTCTTTCCTGCAGGACCCTGGGGCTGAAGCCATGGCACACAGCACAGGAGTCCTGCAGGTGCAAAGGCCTCAGACAGTAGACACAAGAAGTGTGAGCGTCTGTCAGAGACATTTTCTGACAGCACGCATCACACTTCTGAATCCGAGACCTTTGCTTTAGACATTTTTTTTGAACAGGTGTACACAAACACACACACAAACACACTAGTTACACCCTGTCAAGTTAAAATATAATAAAACCAGTAACTAGGATTTTAAAATAAAGTAAAACACACACACTCCACTAGGGAAGGAAAGGCCTGTAGGCCCAAGGGAAGAACCTAAGGTTCTTGAGGGAAAAAAACGGAAATTTTTTAGAAGGGGATAAAATTTACTCTAAACTAAGGGAATTAAGTAAATATATTAAAATTAAAGGGGTTTTGAAAGACTAATCTCAACAAGAAAAGTTACTCACCAAGAACCGGTAGAAAAACCAACCTCGAAGCTGCAGCGGCAAACGAGATCTGAGGTAACTCTCGCCTAGCATTGTAGGATATAAGGGGAGCCACGAGCTGGTGGAACCAACTCTCGAGCTTTTAGAGTGGCCGAGTCGGAGCCGAGGTCAGCTCCGAACCCATCCAGCAAGAATGAAGGCGAGATAGACAACTTAACATCATTTGTTATTATATTCCTATGACCATAGCAACAAATGTCAGAAAGCCTGTTGCAGCATTATACTGTAGACAGGCGACATTTGTTATTATGTTCCTATCACAGTAGCAACAAAAGTCATGAAGCCTGTTGCAGCATTATACTGTACACAAACTATATTTGTTTTTATGTTCCTATTACTGAAGCAACAGATGTTGTGAATCCTGATGTAGCATTATACTGTAGACAAGCAACATTTGTTTTTATCTTCCTATCACCATAGCAACAAATGTTAGGAAGCCTGATTCAGCATTATACTGTAGATAAGCAACATTTCTTATTATGTGCCTATCACCATGAAGTGATATCAGTATTAGTATATCATACCGTCATATGTGTGCATAACTGAATGAAAAAATTGTTTTATAGTTGTGTATGTGTGATCTAATGGACAGCTACTTATGGTAAGTGTAAGCTTTAGCTTTACAATGTTATTTCCTTTGCATCCATTAAAAAGTGAAAGTTGTAATTCTAGTATCTCCTCTCCCTTGAATAACGGATAGGTTCATAGGTTCATAGGTTTATACTAGGCTATCTGCCCTAAGGCATTTATAAGCCTAGCCCAAATTATTGTGGCTTACGCCACCCCTTATATGAAAAAATACTGTGCCCATTAGTTTGTTGTGCCTCTGTCCAGCAGTGACCCAGAGATGATTCCCGGGGTAAACCTACGATCTCCCATCCACAGGTCTAGATTTCTCTTGAACAGAGTCAGCGAGGTGCTCTGGCCTCACATGGACCGATTTTATTCCACAGCATAGGGAGTCTCTGAGTGATAAATCTATCCCTCCAGCAAGTCCTATTTATATCCGTGCTAAGGTTTAAGTCGCTTGCTCTAGTGGTTTTGGTGGATTTGGATTTTTGAGGTGGAGCATGTCCATTAATTCGGGTTGGACATGGCCTTGTATGTCAGGCACATGTCACCTCTGAGCAGACGGTATGCGACTGAATAGAGCTGGAGTTTCTTCAATCTGGCAGCATATGACAGATTTTGGAGTCCCTTTATCCTTTTGGTGAGGAACTTTGGGGTCTCTCCAATTGCTGCAGATGTCGGGTGAGATACATCCCTAATGGGGCATTGTACTCATCATTGGTCTGATAAGTGAAGAGTACAGGGAACAATGACCTCACTAGATCTGGATGTGAATCCTTCATGATCAGGTGGGCAATGTAGAAGGTCTTTCTAACCACTTTAGCAATGTGAGTGTCAAAAGAAAGGCCACTGTCAACCTGGGTCCCCAGGTCCCTGATAACCTCTTCTGTGCTTAGTGGATTGCCACCTATATGGTAGCTTGGGGTTACCTTGTTTTTCCCGAAGGGTATGACTATACATTTTTGGCTTAACTTCAGGCCATGGCTCTGGCACCAGCTATCTGTTTCGTGAGTCCCTTCTGAAGGATATCCGTGTCCGATGCACTTTCCACTATGGCCAGTTTGCAGTCATCTGCAAACTTTGTCAGCCAAAGTCCTCCCATGTTGGCCTGTACTTGAGAAGTAGATGCCAAACAATAGGGGCCAAGGACCGAGCCCTGTGGGACACCACTTGTGACCGGCTTGGAGTCTGACACAGCCAGCAACTCTAACCCTGTGGGTTCTATCCTGTTTTCAGTTTGCAACCCATCTTGTGACATATGGGTTTACATTTAAGCTGGTAGTTTTTCTACAATACCCGAGTGGGGTATTGTGTCGAAAGCCTTGCAAGGTCAAGGTAGGCTGTATGGACTGCCTTTCCCTCATCAATGGCCTTGGTGACTATTTCAAGAAGTCACCAAGTTCAAAAGGCATGATCTTCCCTTGACAAAGCCAAACTGGGTCGGGTCCAATGTCTGCAAGTCCCCTATATCTTTGTTTATGAGCTCCATTATGATCCTCTCCATAGCTTTGCAGACTAGACTTGTTGCTTATGGGCGGTAATTACCAGGGTCCGTGAGAGGCGCCACCTTTGTGGGAGTGGGACCACAGTTGCCGCACGCCACTCCTGGGCACGTATCCTGTGGTAAGGCTGAGATTAAACAGCTGCCTTATGTGCGGGTTTAATTCTCATTTAGCTCGTGTAGCACACAGCCGGGACACCATCCGGTCCCATTGATGCTGTGTTTTAGCTTTAGAGAGAGCAGCTTTCACCTGCGCATTTGAGATGTCCGGGAGGCTACACTGCTGGGATAGTTATCTCCTTTAGGGGAGAGAGGGTGAAGTTTGCACTGAACCTGTCTGCCAGTATGTTGGCAATGTCTGTGGGTTCAGTGATTTTTGTATCATTTTGGACTAATTCTGAGCATATCTGTGAGTTTCCACCCAGGTTCCTAACATAGCTGAAAAAGGCCTTATGATTGTCCTTTGAATCCATGGCAATTTTTCTCTCAAAATTGGCCTTAGTTGATTTTATGAGTGCTCGTATTTTTTTACTAATAATGATCAGGGGTGACTTCCCTTTTATGGATTTTGTTCTATCATGTAATAGCTTTCTCCTCTTATTGTAAAGTTTGTTAATGGCTGGGGTCCACCAGACTGGACGTTTGCCCTTAAACACTATCTCCCTCTCGGCTGATTCCGAGTGCCCACAGTGGTAAATGTCCCTGACTTGTTGATAACACCTGAGCTACAGAATTATGAGATAAGTCCTCCACTTTCTATTGTGACTCAGCCTATAGAACAGCGTAATGCTCATTCCTGATCTCAGGCCATGTTGCCACTGTCTCTAAGAAATAAAACACAGCAAACATCTCAAGTGGGGTATCCAGAGTAAAATGACCAGAAATTAAATTCCATAAGATTCCTATTTGTATTGATTTAATGACTCACCTAGCATCATACATTAAAAAAAAAAACTATTTGGGGTCTTTGAGCAAGACTTTGACCCCAACCACAATAGCTGGATATTAAGCTGTTCTTCCTATTTGGTAACCAGCACAATAATTTGATATCTGCCACCTCTGTTAATTGTCCATTATGTTTTTACAGACATATTTGGTTGCTTCTCAAGCTGCACACTTCCCCCATCTTTTAATTTTAAGACACTCATTTGCCTGAATTCATTGCATTACTTGTTTTTTCTTTAAGCTTTACTTCTAAGCAGCATTTTCATTAATTCCTTTCTCATGTTGTTTTTTCAATATTACTCCATGTTTGCATGTGCGCTTGCATGTCTGTGTGTGTCTTTGTGTGCATGTGTGTGTGTGCATGTCCGTACGTGTTTTTGTGTGTGTGTATGTGTGTGTGTGTGTGTGTGTGTGTGTGTGTGTGTGTGTGTGTGTGTGTGTGTGTGTGTGTGTGTGTGTGTGTGTGTGTGTGTGTGTGTGTGTGTGTGTGTGCATGTGTGTGTAAGAGATCATTTATGTGTGCATATGTGTGTGTGTGTGTGAATGAACAAACTCATATATATATATATATATATATATATATATATATATATATGTGTGTGTTTGTGTCTTTCAGCTTTTGCCGGTTAAGGATTGCCACAGCGGAACTCTGGTCCACTAATGATTGGCAGTAGATTTTTACGTACTGGCTTGCCGGGCCTAATGCACAACCTTCAACGAAGGAATGCCCATTGACGCATATCGCTACACAGAAGACGGTCTAACTGAGAATCAAACGGGCAACGTCTAACTGTGAGACGACAACGCTACCGCAGCACCACCATATATATATATATGCTTTCTACTTGATGCCTGGTTTTACTGCATTTAAGAAAATTGTCTTATTCCCTTGTAATCCCTGCTTACATCATTTGGTTGTGCAAATAAACTTATCCAGGCACTTTTAAATATATAAAAAGGAAGATTATCTCCGTCTTCAAGTGGAAGCATTACTTTTTGACTGACGCACTCTGCTAGTAAAGAAAACATGACATTACTCTGATCAGATATGCTCTGTAACAATAGCCTGTTGTGTACCAGCCTATGAGACAAGCATCCAGCTAGGAATGCATCACAAAATGACAACTGACACAAGACTTTTGTAGTAATTTTGGGTAGCATGCAAGGTATTGCCAAAGCAACACATTGTATTAAACATAATCTAATTATCAATTATTAAGGACAATGATACAGTGTGAAAATACATAAAAATTCTACAGTTCTGATTTTCATAAGAACTAGAAAATGTATTTATGTGGAAAAAATCAGTAATAAAGCACTTAAAAGCTTGGCAGATAACCTTCAAGGCCGCCACATTCTGACTGATAAATTACAACAGTTTATTTTCCAGGCTTCTGTGCATATTATCAGTATCTCTAGCAGAAAAAGGAATAAAATCTCTATGCACAGTAGTATTGTACTAAAGCTGAGATGTCTATGGATGGTTTGTTTCTCTACAGCATTTATTTAGGAAACTGCATAGAGATACCAGGAAGGTACAATAAACCAGAGTGCTGTGCAGAACTATCTGTTACTTACAAGCATTTCTTCTGTAATTGCAGTCTTCACATAGTCTCTGTTAAGTCATGTAGTCTGCTTGGATTGTTCTTCTGTACCTTCCACCAATTATGCAACCTCTTTTCTGCTCCGGTAGTCTCGGAAAAGAGGATACATATACTACAGAATTGGTGCCATTTAGAAGCTATGGAACCAGTAGGAAGCTTAATTTTGTAAGTATTCCAAACTTCATAATCACCTAGTACAGCTGTGTGTCAATAGAAAGGCTTGCTATGCTAGGAACACTGAGTTACAGCTGCTGAATGAACTGAAGCCCAAATGGTGACTAGTTTTAATCATGGTAGTATTCCAAAGTTCATAATCACCTAGTACAACCCTGTGTCAATTGAAAGGCTTGCTATGCTAGGAACACTGAGTTACAGCTACTGAATGAACTGAAGCCCAAATGGTGACTAGTTTTAATCAAGGTCTCTTAGCTGTCAGTAGTGCTTCTATCTGGTATCTACATGCTAATCATTTTGTAAGCACTCCATACATGTTCTGAAGCACTAGCAATTTGTACCACCTCCCTCAATAGGCAATAATGAATGCTACAGACCTTAAATCTGTTATCTGACCAGAAACAGCAATTATGATAGTAACCTAGAGTTATAGTCACTGCAATTGCTCTCCTATAAGCCAGAGTGCTATGCAGAACTATCTGTTACTTACAAGCATTTCCTCATTAGTTGCAGTCTTCATATAGTCATTGTTAAGTCTTGTAGTCTCATTGGGCCCCGCTCCATTTGCCCTCACTTTTCTTGGGCTCACTCCTGCACCCCTAACCTAACCCCAATTCCCACCCACCCCCATTACTCCTACATTTCTCTTAGCTACTTTGTCACCTGACAATTCCATACACCAATCAACACACTCCAACATCTTGATTGTCTCTCCCCACCCCATTCACTCTTCCATTAAACCACCCAAACCCCTCCCCCTAATCTGCAACAAAGTTACATTACATTGGATCACCTACCTTACATATCAATGACACTAATGCATACTTGTGTCCTTCTCATCCTTACCACTCTAGCTTACATTACCTCCCCAAAAACAAACCCACTTCCTCTCAATCTCAAATTCCACATAACACACATCCACACACTCACAAACACTATAACCTTTCTATAAGTCCTTCATTATTCAATGTCAAGACAACACAACACATACAACTTAAGCTTACACCTAACATAGGTACAACAACATATCATATAAATATAATTTGGATATAACACACAAATTAAAGCATATACTAACAATTACAAAGAAATTACTAAGCTCTGGTGACATTCACCTTAACCCAGGACCTAATAACCCCATGCTTACACATAGGCAAGCATCAGACCTGCTATTCCTTAACATCAACATTAAGAGTATAGCTAAAATCTAACTGACCTTCATGCAAGTATATCCCTCTACTCCCCAGACATTATTACCATAACTGAAACCTGGTTAAAACCAACTTTCCTCAGTGAAGAAATAACTCCACCAGGCTAAAATATCTTAAGACTTAACAGGGTAAACAGAAAAGGAAGTGGTGTTGCTATACTCTCAAAAAACAATCTTAATGTCCAACCACTACTACCCTCTTTCCCTAATTTTCAGACTGCAGAGTCCATCGGTACAGTCCTAAACCTAAAAAATTCTAAAAAAAATCAATATAATCTGTTGCAATATTCCCAATGGAAACAACTCCACTCTCATAGAAAAAATATTGCACTGGGTATCAGAAAACTTACCTCAAAAAAACATCCTCCTAGGTGACCTTAATACTGACTGGCTTGCCTATAATTCTGATAAACCTGCAGTCCATATTAGTCAGTTAGCATTTACTCAACTCGTACAAGAACCTACTAGAATAGACAAAAAAAAACATGAGAAAATCTAGTCTAGATTTGACACTTGTTAATGCCGCTAAGCACAATTACCATGTGGGATGCCTCCCAGATGGTCTTAGTGACCACATACCTACCTTCCTTATACATAAATGGATTAACCTAGCTAATCCCATTGTCTTCAGACAAATTTGGAATCTTCACAAATTCAACCCAGCACACTTTAATTCCATCTTAAAAAGATGTAACTGGGATACATTGAGATTCCCTAGCTCTGAATTAGGCAGTTCAGTACTTCAACAACACCTTCAACAATGTCCTTAACTCAGTTGCACCACTTAGGAAAATTCAAGTCAGGGCAAACTACGCACCATGACTAAGTAGAAACACAAGATCCTTACTTAAATCCAGAGATAAAGCCTGGCAAGTTTGGAAGAGAAATGGATCCAACCTCACCAGACAGGACTATCGTCAACTAAGGAACCAGGCCAAAAAACAAATCAAACTAGACAAGCAAAATTTCTGCCACAAAAACCAAACTAAAGATCAAAGAGACCCTAAAGAGTTTTGGCAATCAATTAACTCCCTACTAAAACCTGGAAAAACAACCACCCCAGCTCCCAATTCCACCAATAATACAGGTAGGCAACGAAAAACTCAGAGGAAATGCAGTGTAGGCTCCAAAAAATATTTTATTGCAGTGCAATGCTTCAGATGTAATATCATAAAAATAAATGATTAAACACAATGTTCAAAGACTAATAAAACAATGGGCAAATGCTGAATATCACTGGTTTAGCATTTTCACCAACGTATGTTGGGTTCTGAAGAAGCCAACATACGTTGGTGAAAGTGCTAAACCAGTGGTATTCAGCATTTACCCATTGTTTTATTAGTCTTTGAACATTGTGTTTGATCATTTATTTTTATGATATTACATCCGAAGCATTGCGCTGCAATAAAATATTTTTTGGAGTCTACACTGCGTTTCCTCTGTGTTTTTCATTGTTACACACAGAGAAAATAGCATAGTTGTTGGATTCAATGGAAACTTCTTTCTGCAATAATACAGGTAGCATAGCCTCTCTATTTAATGAGCATTTTACTGAGTCTATAGTTGTGCTATCCACCAAGATAGACCAAAATAATACTGGTCATACCCCAAAAAAATCACCAGTTAACATCCCTCCCTTTATCTTCTCTCCTATCCCTACCTTCCACAATTAAAATTTACTTGTGAAACTAAAACCCACTACCCTGGCTGCTGATTGTATACCTGCAGAGTTCCCAAATATAGTTGCAGATGCTCTAGCCAATCCAATCTCTATTCTTATCAATCATTCTCTACAAGAATCATATGTCCCAGTCCTCTGGAAAGTGTCCCATATTATACAACTACACAAAGGTGGCAACGCATATGAACTCTCTAACTACTGTCCCATTGCCATTCTTCGTCCACTGACTAAACTGCTTGAGAGCAGGGTGCACTCTCAAATTATGAAATTTCTGCTTACACACAACCTCCTCTCCTGTTCACAGCATAGCTTTTAATTTTTTCATAGCAATACTACAGCCCTTCTCTCATTTACTAAGTATGATAATGAACATAGAATTAACCATAACTATGTCTTTGCAGTCTTCCTGGATCTTTCCAAAGGATTTGACATGGTGTCCCATGCCAAACTACTTGACACCTTGACTACCCTCTCTTTTTCACCCTCAGCTATTGCCTGGTTCACACATTATCTCTCAAACAGGCATCAATCCATTCTATGGGAAGGTGAACTATCCCCCCAACTTCCAACAACCATTGGAGTACCTCAAGGTTCAATATTAGGACCACTCCTCTTCTCCTTATTCACAAATGATCTTCATACCTCTTCCCATCATGCAACACTCATAAGGTATGCAGATGATTCTACACTGGTCTGCTCAGCTCCCTCACTAACAACCTTCCAACAGATGACTCAAAAATCTTTTAACTCTGTAGAATCTTGGATTAACAACTTTCAACTTATTCTAAACCCTAACAAAACTAAGTTGCTCCTATTTCCATCCCACTAAAGCTAAAGCCACCCCCTTCCTTTCACCATCATGACTAAAAATGGTACTGTTATCTCTCCTTCTCCTCATACAAAACTACTTGGGGTTGAGCTCGACAACAACCTATACTTTGATATCCATGTCTCTCAGACCATCAAAAAGGTCCATAGAAAAATGGGAATTTTATACAGACAAAAAAGTTTTCTCACTGAGCAGGCAAGAGTCACCCTTGCACAAACCCACCTGCTATCCACCCTTCTATATGCAGCCCCTATTCTTATCTGTACCAGAAAAAAATGACCTTGCAAGACTTGAGTCTTGCAATAATAAAATTGCTAAGTTTGCCAATAACTCTAGTTTCAGAACTCACCATTGCCAACCCCCAAGGGACCTAAAGTAGCTTGAACTCCCCCAACTTCTTCTTTATCATCAGCTTGTCACTACTTATAATATTCTAAAACACCCTGAGAAAACAACTGCTCTTAGCCATCTCCTGTCTCCCTATACTGCAAATCGTTCTCTGCGCTCAAATGAAAAATCTTTACTCTGCATTTCCATACCCAGTAATACTGCAGGGAAAGACTTACTCTCACATACCATAGCTAAAGCCTGGAATAGCCTTCCACCTTCACTGACAACCATCTCTACTATCAGCCAATTTAAAGTCTCACTCAAAAATCACATGACTAATACATGGCTATGGTCCTGCATTTCACCTGCCGAGCTGGTTTGGTAAAAGGCACCTAACATAGCTGGTATGATTTAATCTGACTAGCCAAGCTACCTATTTTTACCTCTATCCAATGTTATTACTGAAGTATCATTTAATATTTGTATAAATCCTAATTATGTACAAACGTCTTGAATGTCTATATTGCTTCTATTTCTATTTGTTAATAGTTGTTTGTTTTCTGCATTTTATTTTATTATACAAATGTCTATTACTGTTTGTTTGAATGATTCAATGTGGAGCTTTTCTCCCCGGGCCTCCACTGTAAATGGATCTATGTCCAGTCTGAACTTTCCGGTAAACAAATGTGAAATAAGTTAGTAATAAAATGATATAAAACATTAATATAGATTATGTATTCAGTAATAAATCATGTTGATTTTATAATTTAATGCATATACAACAGATAAGGTAAGCTGCTTTGAGACTGTTTTGGAGAATGGGAGCCAGATGACTATTGTTAATGTAAACAAGGATTTGCTGTAATACTAATTATAATACCTGGTAATTAGAAACTGCTCCATATTTGAATTTTCATTAGTACCTACTTTATTTCCAAAATTCTAAAACAATAGTGTTGATTTATGTATAGCAGTTTCTACCTTAACTAAATCTCTAAACAAAAACATATGCACTGTTATAAAGCTTTTTTTACTGTTTCACTGGGTTTTTGTACTGTTTTATACTGTTTTAACTGTATTTACATTGCTAGATGATATTTCATTACTGTAATTGCATTTTTATTGAATTACTTAACTGTAAACTGCTTTTTCATACTGAGGGTTGTATTTTCTGTTTGCGAGTGCTCTATCTGTGCTTTTCTGTGCATTTTTTGTGAGGTTTCTGTGTTCTAGTCAGATAGCATAGTCTGGAAAGAGGCCTGCTGTTATCCAGGCCTGGTTGTTTTGCTTGTTGAGTTTCCTGTGTTTCTGGCAGCCATCTTCTGCTGGTAGTGGGAAGTATTTAGTAGGTAATGTTAATAGTAAAATTTGTATAAATGACTTCTATCAGACCATCCCTAATGCTCATCTCATCCAATATGCCGATGACTCCACTATAATCTGTTCCGTCACCTCCATCCCCATTTTGCCACAACTAACCCAAAATGCCTTCTCCTTAACCGAACAATGGATGCAAGGCAACCACCTTACACTCAACACCACAAAAAACAAACTCATGTTATTTACCCCTTAGTCATCCTCTACCATCACATCAGTATATCTCTCCCTCCACCAAACTAATACTCTCTACAACATAGCTTATCCCATCCCTCCTATATGGGCCCTCACTCCGTACTAACCTACACTCCTCCCTCAAAACAAAACTGTTCTCCCGCTACAATAAAATTTCAAAATTTGAAACAGGCCACAGATCTTCTACACACCACTGCACTGTCCTTCACAAACTTAACTGGCTAGAACTACCCAACTGCCTCACCTATATTCAACTCATTCAAGCACATAAACATATCTTTAAACCCTCTTTCTGCCCCTCTTGCCACCACCTTTAAAATGCATCTACCGAATAGATCCCTTAGATCTAATTCCCAAAATCTGATTGAACTACACAAACCTTCTCGTCCACCAGGCAAACACCTTCTGTCCTTCTCATTAGCTCGCCTGTGGAATTCTCCCCCTCCACTAATCCGCACCACTAGCAGCCTCTCTTTCTTCAAAACCTTACTCTACTTCCACCTAACATCCAAATGGGAATGCTCCTGCTCCCATCCTGCATAAAATCCCACAATGTCAAGTACTCCCCAGGATCCAGTGCATCTGCAAACTACCTCCTATGATTTCTTAACACTGATAAACATCTGTTGGAAACAATAGATTTTACATATAAACAAGATCATATAATACTTTATTTTATTTAATTTTATATTACATTTGTTGACCGGGCTAGTCTGGCTGGATACATGTCCATTTTCAGCAGAGGCCTGAGGAGAAAAGCTCCACTATATACTAGAAGTTAACATAAAAATAGTACAACGGGATGCAAATTATAAGCATGATAAGAAAATTAGTCCAATGTAGCATAGTAATGGTACTAAAGCAATTTGACAATAACTATAATTAGCAAAACTTAAACAAAACTATAATTAGCAAACTTAACAAAGCTATAGCTATAACATAGAGAGATGATTTATGTTGGCAAATTCTTTGCTGTAGTAGGAATAGTACAGTCATAAAAGAAAGAAAGTAGTAAATTACATAAGAGTCAAAAGGTATTTACAGTATTCACAATTGTTATAATCGTTTTGTTACAGGGCAATAGATTAAGAGGCAGAATTGCATAGCTGGGAGTAACCTATAAAATTGGGGGGGATAACAGGTTGCAGAGGTAAAGTAGCTTCCAAGTGGATAGTAGATAGTTGCAGAAGAGGGGTAGTATTAGTGATAGGGACAAGCATAGAGGTAAATGAAGAGAAATGAGAAGGGGGTTGGATACTCAGGTGGGTTTGAGCAGGGGCATAGCCAGTGAGACTTAAAATAGTTCCTCAGTTGTTTCTTGAAAAGTTGAGAAGAGCCTAGAGAGGTCAGTTCTATGGGAAGTTTATTCCAGTATGAGCCAATGGCGTTTGTAAACAAGGAGTCACCAGCTTTGTTGTGTGTTTTGAGAGTGGCAACTAGTAGTTTGTTGGCTGAATGAAGTGAAGTAAGATTCCTGTAAGGGACAACAAGGTTATTTAGTATGGGTGTATTATAAGGGTAGCAGAGGATTTTATAGGTGATAACTAATTGATGTAGGAGAATAAGATTTTGGAGTTCGAGCCAGTCAAGCTTTTTGAGGTTAACACAATGATGGGTGTGAAATGGGGAACATGTGGCAAACCTGGCAATGCTATGATAGGCCATGGCAAGTTTCTGAAGGTTAGATTTTGAAAGGTTTATAAAGGATGGGGAGGCATACAATAGTGTGGAGATGAGATGATTTTGGGCTAGAGACACCCTTGTAGATGCTGTTAGAAAGGGCTTAAGTCTATAAAGAGCCCCAATCTTTTTATTAACAGCTTTGATGGTTAGGTCAATGTGGTAATCAAAGTTTAGTTGATTATCTATTGTGATGCCTAGTAGTTTAGTGGAACAGTCAGGTGTAATGATAGTGCCATTGTCAGACATAATTGAAAAGGAGAGAGGGGGGGATTTAAATGTAGGAGAGAAAAGTAATAGTTTGTTTTTTTTTTTTGGGATTAAGGAGGAGACAGATATCTTGGAACCATTTTTCTGCTGCTGTAAAGACTTGTTGGGTAGAAGAATGAAGTTCGGCTGGGGAAGCAGCAGAACAGATAAGAGTTGAATCGTCTGCATATTGAATACATGTGGAAGTGGAAAGAGAGGTAGACAGGTTATTTATAAATATAGAGAAGAGAAAGGGTCCTAAGATGGATCCTTGAGGGACACCGATAATGACTGGGAGCAGAGAGGAAAGATGGCTGTCCCAGAGGACTGCTTGTTGTCTATCTTTCAAGTAGGAGTCAAACCAGTGCAATGCCAAAGGTTTGAGAGAGAGACATTTCAAAGTGTCTAGCAGAAGGTGATGGTTCACCATATCAAAGGCTTTAGAGAGGTCAAGAAATAAAGCAGAGGAGAAGAGATTGTTATTGTGATTTTTGTTGATAGTGTCTGAAAAGGAGAGAAGAGCAGTGGAGGTGCTATGGAAAGGTCTAAAACCATGTTGGGAGTCAGAAAGTAGGTTATTATGTAAAAGATGATGTAGAAGTTGTTGGTGTATACAACGTTCCATAAGTTTAGATAGAGGTGATAATAAGGCTATAGGACGGAAGTTGGAAAGTTTATTAGTGTTTCCTCCTTTATGCAGAGGAATGATATGGGAGACTTTCCAGAGGGAAGGAATAGTAGATTCAGTTATTGTTCTATTAATTAAGATGGAGACTGGGTATGCTACTTCAGCTGCTGCAAGCTGCAGATATTCAGCTGGTAGTAGGTCGGCTGAAGGAGTGCATGATTTAAGTTTTGAGAGTAATTTGTGTATATAGGTTGTGGAGAATGTATTAAATGTTAGAGTGGGGGTGTTATTTTGAGGAGAGGTCATTTTGAGGGAAGTGTGGGGAATCATGGTCTTTGCTAGAGAGGTGACTGTTTCAGAGAAGAAGGTGTTGAATGTACTGGCTATTAAGTTGGGTGGAGTCTGCACTAAGCTAGCTGGAGTAGGTGTTTTGGTATTGCCTGGATGGAGCAGTTTATTGATTCCTGACCAGAATTTTTTGGGGGTTATGATTTTGATTTTGTTGGTGTTGAAGGTAATAATTTTTTTTATCAAGATAGGTAAGTTTTTTTGTAGTGTTTCTAAGGTATTTGAAGTTTTGGTGGTCAGTTGGGTTTTTAGTAGTTCTCCATTTTGTCCATTGTTTATTTCTTAAATGCATCATTTGCTTGGTATCTTTAGAAAGCCATGGGGCAGCTTTGGATCCTGTTCTAATTACGCGAGAGGGGGCGTGATGCTCAATAATTTGGAGGAATGTGTTGTTAAAATGGGCAACTGCTTCCTCAAGTGGCAGGTGTTTTAGAGTTGACCAGTTATACAGTTTGAGTTCATTGAGGAAGCTAGGAAGGTTAAAGTTTTTTTTGTTACGTATAATAAGATAGTTGGGCTGATCTAAATTGTTGTTTTTTTGTTTGGTGATGTAGGTGAGAAGATGGTCGCTGATATTGTCAGGAAGTATACCAGTTTTATAAGAGAGAGGATTATTATTGACCAATATCCAGTCCAAGATGGCTTGTTTTTTGGTAGATTTGTGAATTCTAGTGGGGGAGTTTATAGTTTGCTGAAAAGTAAAGAGGTTGAGGTGATGGGTGGGTTTGGGGGATATGCAAGAGTTCCTGTCAATGTTAAAGTCTCCTAGGATTATGGTTTCCTGAGGAAAGCTACAGGAGAGCCAGCTAAGAATGTTTTCCAATGTATTTAAGTTGTTGCTAGGAGGGACATAGGAACAAATTATATATATGGCTTTGTTTTTATTTAAGTGGAATTTCTATGTTCTGTTTTAAAGAATTCCTGTTCTTGCATCTCACTAATGCCATTTATTACCTGTATGACTGTATTATCTATTGTTTTTACATGCTTTAATGTGCATGTTGTTTAACTTGTATTTGTATGTTACTTAATTTTCTGGAGCTTTTCTCCCAAGGACTCCATTGAAAATGGGTTCCACGTGGCCCAGTGGACCATCCTGGCAAACAAACTACAAATAAAATAAATAAATAAATAGTGTCTTTTCTTCACTGTTAGTGAGAGTAACAGGGCTGCCTCACCTTCTCTAGCAAGAGTGATTGGTTGAAAGAGCAGGGGCTAGTAGGATTGGGTAGTAATTCAAGCTTATAGATTCTTCCATCTTTTCTGGTATTTAAACCTTGTGTCTGCAGGGGGCTGTGCTTGTTTTAACCAGGCTGAGGAGTGGTGATGATTCATCACTGTGACAAAGCAGATATTCCATGAGGCTCGAAAAGCAGTATACATTTTTTCTTACGTTTATTTCATTGAATTGCACTTCTTAGCACTTATAGTTGTGCTATACAGCTAATCTACTACATTTTGCAACATTACTGTTTCACTGCATTTGTGTACTTTTTTATACTGTTGTAACTGTATTTTCAATGCTAGATAGTGTTTCATTACTAATCATAGGAGACTTTATCGTGAGACGCACACATAACCCTCACCAGGCTAGACAAGGGAAAAGTCACAGTAAGTTGCTTGTCAGGTTCTAGACTCTGCCATATCACTCACACATTCAAGTCTCTCAACAACAGGTACTGTTATGAATCTGTCATAGTCCATGTTGGTGTGAATGACTTGAGACATACCTCTCTGGACTATATGAAGGGAGACATGATTGAGCTTGCTGAATATGTGTCCAAGGCAGGTATGTCCCTATCCTTAAGTAGCATCCTACCTTCACCCAGAAGGATGCCTCAGTACAAATAGAAAATGATTGACTTTAACAATTGGCTTAGTTTCTGGTGTCATTCCAAGGGGACCCAGTACCTGACAGCCTGGGAGGACATGATTGATAGACCACAATGCTTTGCCAGAGATGGCCTTCATCTGTCTTCCCTGGGCTTCAGGCTTCTGGCAAAGGCTCTTGCCTCCCCCATAGTGCCTTTTTTATGCAAAGTCATGAGGACAAAATGACCAACGTGAAAAATTCTTCTAAAAGAAATTTAAAGGTCATGTTGCTAAATACTAGGAGTCTTAACAAGAAACTACACTCATTGCAAACATTCCTCATCCTGGAAGACACTGACATCTGTGCAGTCACTAAAACTTGGTTCAAAGCTGTGGAGAGCATGCCACCCTTACCAGGTACTTGTCCAACCATACTTTCAGATCCCAAACACAGATCTACAAAGCCAAAGGAGGTGGAGTTTCAATATTTATCAAAGACATGCACACATCCGGGCTTGTTAAACTGTATGATGCACAGGAGACACTCCAGGTGCAGTTGACTATTGACAAAACACGTATTCAAATCATAGCTAGCTACAGACCCCAAACCATGACTCAGGAGACACTCCACCTATCTGGACTTACTTGAATCCATCATGATTCAACCATCTACCCTGAACCTGGGTGACATTAACTACCCACCATAGAGTGGAAGACCTATTCAAGCTCCAACACAAACACTCAGAGATTCCTCGACTTTGTCAATGCCAATGCATTGGATCAGCTGGTTGACACCACCACAAGAGGTGAAAATATCCTGGACCTGGTACTAACCAACATAATTAGCCACTGTAGCACCCCTACAATGTCATCCTCCATGGTAAGTTCCGACCATAAAGCAGTCACTTTCAAAGTCAACATCTCCCCTGACCCCCCACCCCATTAGGGTCAAACAAAAAAAAACTTTTCCAAAGCTGACGACAACCTCCTGAGAGCAGGTATAAGCAGCTTCACAGCCACCATCCCTTTATCTGAATCAAGCACTAATGTCCAAGCCTACACCAAAAAACTATATGAGCATCTATATAGTTCCATGGACTCAGCAATACCTGACAGGACCAAATCATCTTTCTCAAGGAATAGTAAACCTCTCTTGTGTACAGCAGCAATAAACAGACTCTATAATAAAAGGAAAAAATTGCTGCCCAGGACCAAGAAGGAGCAGGTGCCAAGTTGGAAGCAATATCTCCTTTGTCTGAACAAGCAAATAAGGTCACTGGTGAAATCCTTTAAGGCTAACTTCGAGTCCAAGTTGGCCACATCCACTAAGGACAATCACAAGGCCTTCTTAGCATATGTCTGCAATCTCAAAAGTAACTCCCAAATCTGCTCTGAATTGGTGGTCAAGAATACTACATACACAAATATCATAGATATAGCCAACCTGCTGGCAGACAAGTTCAGCAAAAACTTCACCCCCCGTCCCCCCATCAGTAAACCAGAACATCCCCAGCATCTGCCCCCTCCCCTCATCACCAATGAGCAGGTTATTAATGCTCTCTCAAAGGCAAAAAATATAGTCTCCATGGGACCCGACAACATTCCTGGATGTGTCCTACATGAACCCAGGCAAGAGCTCTCAGCACCACTAGGCACCCTATTCAACCAAACCTGTGCTTCATCCCAGCAGAATGGAGGACAGCCACTGTCATCCCTCTGCTCAAAGTTGGAGCATCCACTGACCCAGGAAATTAGAGGATTATCATGGACCATGTAAACAAGGGCATTGGCAACCTCCAAATGCTTGATCCCACACAGTTTGGTTTTGTCAAAGAGAGATCATGCCTGTTATACTTGGTCACCTTCTTTGAAACAGTCACCAAAGCCATGGATGAGGGCAAGACAGTGCACACCAACTACTTTGACCTAGCCAAAGCCTTCGCCAGTATTCACCACTCAGGTATAATAGATAAACTCTCCCAGCTAAGAATCAACCTATATGTTACCAGATATGTAACTAACTGGCTCACTGATAGAACCCACTCAGTCAAAATAGGGGAAGCCACCTCTAGTAGTAGACCCATAACAAGTGGCGTACCCCAAGGATCAGTCTTGGGGCCTCTACTGTTTGGGATATACGTTTCTGAGGTGCAAGCCAAAACCAGTAGTCTGGGGCTGACCAAGTTTGCAGATGACTGCAAGCTGGGCACAGTCATAAATTCCCCTAGTAATGTAAACATCCTCCAAGAGGGCCTTAACCAAATTAATGACTGGTACCAGAAGCATGGCGTCAAACTGAATGCCAAGAAATGCATCATTATTCCTTTTGGGGAAAATAGTGTCCCCACTAATTATCAGATTAATAACAATGTACTAAGCATGCAATCAGTAGTGAGGGAGTTGGGCATCCAGGTTAATAGCAACCTGACTTTTGACCACCATGTTGCCTCCATTGTACAGAAGGCTTTCTACATGGCTTGCCTCAAAGTAAGGGTATTTCATCCAGGAACAAGGAGGTCAAAACATCCCTGTACTTCTCCCTTATCAGACCCATTATCAAGTATAATGCCCTCTGTGACATGTACCTTGCCAAGCACATGCAGCAGATGGAGAGACCATAGAGTTTCCTGACCAGGAAAATCCAGTGTCTCAAACACCTATCCTATACACATAGGCTAAAAGTCCTGTCCTTCTACTCAGTCTCATACAGACTGCCCAGAGTTGACCTTTGCCTGGCATACAAGGCCATCTCAAACTCAGCCTTGATGGAGTTGCTGCATATCCGTAAGTCAAACTGCACTCTCGCAACCCACACGCATGGTTTCAACCTGGTCTGTGACATTAATAGAACTTGTTGGTGGGATAGATTTGTGTCTTAATGACTACCCCATCTGTGGAATAGACTTTCTGTCCATGTCAAGCAGAGTACCTCACTAGCCCTCTTTAAGAGGAACCTGGATGACTGGATGAGAAACAGAAAATATACTCTTGGGATTCCACCTGTGTCCCTGCTGGACAGGGAAAACAGGTGCTGACTTTGTGGGAACATGGGTGAAATTCTTGGCTAGGCATATAAAGGCCTCTAGGCCAACAGCCTAGTATCATCCTATGAACCTATATTTAACTTGTGGTTTAGGTTTTCTTTCTGCTCATAAAGTATGGTTTTAGTATCTTGCATGAGAAACTATTCTTTAAGTTCCTGTACAACTTTTAGAGAATTCAGATAGATAACTGCCATACTAGAATGGAAGGATGGACAAACACAGGCAGCAGCATTGCTATTTCTGTAAAAAAAAAATCTAAAAATAATATCCTTCCCAGAAGGACAGACCACAGTAAAATAATATTGAGCCAGATACACAGTCTCCAAAGAGCAAACTGACACCATCTTATAAAGTCATTTAGCAGGGAACAATTATCAAACACAGAAATGCTCCAAAGACAAAAGCTAAATCAGAAAATAAAAATAAAAACAATAATATTAAATACCAGAAATACACAAATCAGCTCATATATTTTACTAATCTATTTTAAATTTTAAACAATGATATAAGAATTATGATTCTGGCAGAAATTATGCATATTTTAAAATAATCATAGCACCACAAACTTAAATGCAAACATATTATCTGACAACAGACATCAAAAGTCAAATGAAAATGTATGTATAAACATTTTATAATGTCTGTGCAGACTTGCAGTGTTGGTTTACTCATGGCAAGAGTTAAGTGGGTGGGGATTGTGTTACAGTGGCAGAGTGCTGATGTTAGACATGATATGCCTTGGGGGGTTGGGGCTTGCAGACGTATGGAAATGTTATATTATATGAGAAAATGTGAAAGACAAGACATTTACCAGTTATGTTCTCTAACATGCTTATGATGGTACTGAGCTGTACCAACAGCAGAGAATCGATTGCTGCCAATGCAGGCAGTCATCAACAGCTACTTGGAAAACACTGTTATGGAACTTTCTATACACCATTGGACAGGCCCAGTGTATAGCATAAATGTCATCAGTATGCCAGGTGACAGTAGTACTGACATGGGCACAAAGCAGGATGATGCACTGGCAAAACACTGACCTCATGGTATATTCAGTGTTTTCTGCTCAGGGTAATTTGCCACCCCTGACCTATGTCACTACTATACCCAGGAAAAACACAAGATATAACACGTCCATATAGATACCAGCCATACATGTGGGAAGTCCACTATTATTTTTAGGCAGTAGAAGAAAAGTCTGGACAGCAGTGGCCAGTTTCAATTGTTGCTGCATGGGGGTATGTTGTGCACTTACTTCCAACAGCTTACATGCATATTTCTTTGCAATATCCATGTCCATGCTGATGGGATGTTATAGAGAAAATCAGTGTTGTCAGTGACCCAAATGAGAACTATGAACAGATGTGAAGAATGGTTACTGACATGGTTGCAGCAGCATGTTTAAAACAGGAGTGGAGGGCTAAGGGTGTGGGTCCACCAAAAGATTCACTAGTGCTAGACATGAAAGAGTTACTGGCATCTCTTTCTAGGGGTATAGACAGTTCTAGAATATGTAGAAGAGTGATGAATATAGCTCTATTATATATTCTAGAACTGTCTGTACCCCAAGAAAGAGTTGCCAGGGTGCAGACAGTTTTAGAATATATAGTAGCGTGAAGGACATCATATATGTGATGGACATCCATACTGACATTATCCCAGGTGTGTCTGTCTGAACGTAAAGTACTATCTGCACTGCTTGTCCAGTTCATTGCTATAAAACTTATAAGCATGGGTTCACTGTTTTATTGTTTTTACAGCAGCATCAGGACAGCAGGTCCAAAGGCCATCTGCTGAAACTACATTCAGCATAACTTTTCTGTAGAACTCTGTTATATGCATAAAGAGTAAATTCTTTGGGATCCGGGTGTTGGTAAGGGGGTTCATCTTTTGACTGGGTAATTTTCTGATGTTCTCAATGGTGCTGTTTTATCCGTATCTTCCACGTTAGATATAGGCCTTCCTTTATGTTAGGGAACTGTCTGGCACTAGTGCTGATGGCAGCCTAATCCTGGCACAGTTGGTGGCCACTGTGTCAGTGGTACACTCAAGCAAACTCATGCCCAAATCACTACCCAATTCCCCAGGCACAGCTCCTGTGCCTGCCCAAAATCCAGAATGCCACCCAGGAACAGGCAGATGCAAACACATTTGCCCAGAGAACAGCATCATGTCCATTATCAGAGCTCCTCTTAGTTGTTGCCAACTCCTAATAAGAGTAAGATAATGATCTCAGTTTTTGGTGGCCAGTGGCAGAACAGATCCCAGGCCCCCTCCTTAGCTGAATTGAGTGCTCCACTGCTGCTACTACTGAGCATTTGTGCAGGTATTTAATAGAGGTACAGGAAGACACCAGCACAACCATAGTTGAGCTGGACCGTGTAGTGCATGATCAGGATGAAGACCTGCAGGATTGCACTGACCAGTTGTGGCACAGACAGTCTGTATATAGCAGGTGCTCCTGTGTAGCCACTCATCACAAACAGCACACATCCCACAGCTAGTCCACTACAGCATCCAGGGGAGAAATCCACCATTGAAGGGGGAGGACATGGTTAAGGATCACTGCACCACCACTACTACATCATCTGCCAGTGTTAAGATCACTGTCATGTAGTGTAGACATACAAGCAGATGGAAAGTTTATACAAAGGACACTTGTACCATGACCCAGTGTTTGTTATCACAGAGCAATCCTTCCCTGTATGTGCTGTGGATCATGCTTATGATCCTCACGGGACAAGTTGCCCTCAAGGATGGGGACTGGTGCAGTCAGCATATACATCTCCACAGGTGTTCAGGACCTGTACTCCTGTACAATTACCTGCAGGATTGCACTGACCAATTGTGGTGTAGGCAGTCTGTATATAGCAGGCGCTTCAGTGCTGCACCATCTGCTTGAGCCATGTTCCTGCACAGATGGATACACACACACACACACACACACACACACACACACACACACACACACACACACACACACACACACACACACACACCAGCACTACACAGTCATAAGACAATGGAGACATTACCTTCTCCCTGACCACTCTCCCCAGCTCCTTCCAATCAGCTGC
Organism: Protopterus annectens; assembly: GCF_019279795.1. Classification (NCBI taxonomy): domain Eukaryota; kingdom Metazoa; phylum Chordata; order Ceratodontiformes; family Protopteridae; genus Protopterus; species Protopterus annectens. The sequence goes on along the minus strand of NC_056741.1, from coordinate 1,716,461,882 downwards.
CCTTGTCTCTCTCACACACACACACACACACACACACACACACACACACACACACACACACACACACATACACATTGCCATTTAACACTGGTCACTAAGATCCTAGCCATCTGTGTATATGATGACATTTGTGCTCTTCGCTTAATACTCTCCTACATGAGTAGCCTGTGTCTGATACATAGTCTGAAAGCCTTTGCATGAAACAGCACAGCCTAAATATAGTGCATGCATTGCTTTTATTGTTCTATGTATTGGTTCTATGTAATGCTTAATCTGGTCCATAGTTATGAACCACGTGTTGCCATTTACCCAGTGTCATAGCACACTGCACCTGCCAACATCTCACAGTCATCCCCTGCAGCATGCTCTTCCACATTCTACTCATTAGACACACCCTGTGCTACTTTTTCCAGGACTCTCTGCTTCTAAATATCTCTTCCCTGCTGTCACTATTTGTGTATGAATGTGCTTACTCACACTGAAATATTTTATTGCATATTCCTGGATCATATTACAGTGCATTGCCAGAAACATCTACACAGTGTAAGCTGCTCTTTATGAGTACAAACACAGTCTCGACTATAACTTGGGTCTGTGGCAGAGCATTATTCTACACAATTTCAGTCATTGCCTTTGGGTTTCTAATTGGTATCATTAGCTGTGGTTGCAGGGAATATCTAGTATTGCTTCTAAGATGGCCCTTTAGAATACATCCTGCACAAACTGCTAGTGTGAGTTGCTTTTATGTCAGATGTGGGAATCATGGGCAAAGTCTGGATGGCCTGCTGAAACTTTGTATAATAACCCATGCATTGCTGATCATTTGACAGTTGATGAAGTGAGATACCTTACAGCTGATACTCAATTTTCAATGCTCCCCAAGTGGGGCCTTTATTATAATTTGGATACAGATAATGGTACCCAGTACTCTCAGGGAGTTGGTCTGTATCATAAAATGGGTGCATTCTGTTGCCTTTTTGTTCTCTGCATTGTATGGAGACCACATATTATCTACCACATGCTATAAAATGGCATCGGGGAAATAGAGGAGTATAGCTGAGGCAATAGAATATACTCAACATGTCCATGGTTGGTCACAGAGAGGTCCCTTTAGATAAGATTATCAAAGTCATACATACATTGGTGTCAACAGGAATGACACTTCATGAAGCCCATGAGTAGGCATGTGAGCACAACACATCTCAACCACCTCCTGCATGATGCCTCTAGCCACACATTAGTAGTCCACTATTACCATGTCACAGAGGATATGGTATGTTACCTGCACTCAGATCATCCTCTATTACTGACAGTGATAACTTGCATGTCTGTGAATACCAGATACAAGAACAGCCTCATGCAGATACAGGCAGTTAATGCCTTCCAATGCACTTCACCCATATAAAAGTGAAGTATATAGAATCCAAAAGTGGTATTAAAATGTAAATGTAGGAAACATTAAGACATGATGAAATAAACGTTTTTTTTTTCAATTTGGTAAGTGTAGTTCTCCTTTAAATGTGTCCCATTATCTCTCAACACTAAAATTTAGAAAGCATGTAAGAAAATCAAACATGTAGGCATTATTAAGAGAAATACTCAGCTGACTGGGTGAATAGAATGGTCACTATTGTAAAGCAGGACAAGAGCTACATTTATATTGATCCATATGGTCAGTGTAACATTACTAAAAGGTATATCACTTATTGTGTATGATTATGAAGTCTGTCTGAACTATGTTAGATACTGAGTTCTTTTCACTACTAGATGCAATGCAGAAAGTATTAGATGGTGAAAGCCCCAGATTGTGACCATGTAATATGCTCTTTGGAATGTATGGATTCCTGACACATCCATTTTGGTATTTCATCAACACCAACAGTGTTCCAAAGAGGTTTGGTAGGTATTGACAACATATTCTATGATATGATGGTGTGAGTCAGACAAATGAAGACTGTGATTAGATGGTTACACATATATTTAACAGAATACTTTTAAGGGTGCCCATTGAAGTTATGATAGCAGTACCTGTGCTTTTTGGATGTAAAGGCTATACGTTCAAAATTAGGGTAGTATACTAACTCTGGGTCTGCAGCCCCTCAGAGTATTTCCCCTATTCTGTAATACAGAAAACTTTGAGTTATTAAATATGAGTAGTAGTAACATTGTATGGGCACAACCCACCATGTTAGAGGATGCAGGGGTTAAAGCCCCATGCAAAGCCAAATTAAATGCAAAATGCTGAATCTTAGAATTCATTGTTGTTTACTGGAATTGCAGTTTAATTTCCAAACTGTTGGGACTCACAGTAGCAGGTCTAATAATCCAAGTAGAAAGCCAGTTTTTATTAACAGTAAATGCAGAATAAGAGTGAGAAGACTGAATTATATGAGTAATATTCTAAAGTTATAGTAAATGGACCAGTCACAGAAAAAAGTCGATGCAATAATATAAATGCCAAAGGCAAAAGCAAAAAAGGAATTAATGAGATGTCTACAAAAGATCAGGTTTGAAAAGCCTGTACCTAATATGTGTGAAATAACTGTACCACTTAAACAGCTGATAGAACAATATATGGCTATTGAATGGAAATATGAATGAGAAAATCATTTTGAAATATCCAATAAATCAACAATAGAAGTTGCTGTATTAAAATATTATGAAAATGTAGCCAGTTGTTGTTTGTCTTTTCCCGGTAAGGGGTTGCCACAGCGGAACTCTGGTCCGCTAATGATTGGCAGTAGATTTTTACAAAACGCTGAGGTGCCAGCTCGGCCCCCAACCTTCAATGAAGGCATGCCCATTTACACACGCATGTCTTTCGAAGGCTACCCAACCGTGGGGAGGACATGCAGACTCCACACAGAAGGCACTCCAAAGCCCAGCCAAGAATCGAACTGGAGAACCTCTTGCTGTGAGGTAACAATGCTACCTCCATACCACCGCAGCATAATAAAATAACACCTAAAAGAATATAAAAACAGCTGCCATTTTAAGGGAAAGCAAACAGACTACTTAAAGGTCAAGAGCACTAAGATGCATAAAAGTAAGTTTAAGCAATACCCCATAGTCAAAATATAACTAAAATAACATAAAATATAAAAAATGTAAATAAAATAAATAAGCTGCGAAAGAGTAGTTATAAATAACAAAGACATGGCTAGGGTAAAGGAAGCTGCCCTGGAAACATTCAGAAATTAATGAAAACACTGTTTTTGTCGTGACTGAAGCCCTTCATGTGTGATAATATAACTGTAACAAGCTGCTTGTTACATTTGTAGTAAACAGCTTACTACAGTTCCTTTTTTTTTTGCTCCTGAGATAGACGTGTATGCATACAAGATGTACAACCAGAGACAGACTATAAACCTTTTAAGCTTATTCAGAAATACTTTGCACAAGACATTTCCAAGATTATAAAGAATTTTACTTAATTTTCTGAAGCATGAAACTTGACCTGAAAGAGAAAGATAAGGAAAGGCGCTACATTTAGCTGATATGTTGAGCAGTGCCTATTTATAACGAATTAGAATGAAGACTTGCTTGGAAAAGAACTAGAAATTTGGAGTGATAAGACAGACACCAATGACAGAAGGAAAAAATAAAAGAATTTAGTGATGTAACAATGCATTTTCAATATGAAATTAGAATGAGAAGCTGGCTAGAGCATCAAAAATGAAATAAATTGTGTTCATGATTTAATGCTGAAATCTGACAAGACTATACATTCTATCTTTGTGAGATAACAGCTGCAAGTTACCTCTTTGAAAACTGAAATGCAAGGTTAGAGTTAATTGTATGCAATATGGCCCAAGGAAGTCACCCCAGAAAGATTAAGTAGCATAAAACTGCAATATGTGCCATCCATACATTAATAATAATTTGTGGAAAGAAGTAACCTAAAGAATACAAGGAAGATTATGGAATACACTGGGTAATGATTTATTTTACTAAACATAAGAAATTAAGGTGTGCATGTTATTATTCCATGTACCTTGAAGGGAATAAAATGAAGGTAACCCAAGTACTGTGGGATAAGTGTACTAAAGTCCATCTTTTGAAGATATGGCATACCTGATGTTGTATCAAATCCCTATGAGCTAAGAAATTAAAAAAGCCTGAACAACACTGGGACCATAAGTGCATATTTACAAGAGTACATTATCCTCATTCAAATGGAAATGTAGAAGGAAGAATTCAGACAGTGAAGACTCTTATGAAAAAAACACTGTCCATAGGAATGTAGATTGTTGTTTCAAAAGTTTGGAATGTAGGAATGCACTTTAAGGATTCTATATTTCAGCAGCTTATTTCTTAATGGGAAGAAAGTTGAAGAGCATGCTACCATTTTTAAATGTATTTATTTATTTAACATTTGTTTACCGGGAAAAGTCCAACTGGTACAGAGCCCATTTTCAGCAGAGGCCTGGAGAGAAACACTTCAGACGCATGTCTTCAGAATGTGGGAGGAAACCAGAGCACCCAGAAGAAACCCACACGAATGCAGAGGGGATGTGCAGACTCTGCACAGAAAGCACTCCAGCCAAGAATCAAACCAGAGAATGTCTTGCTGTGAGGCGACAACACTAACTGCTGCACCAGTGTACCACCAAATTCCTTTCTGACGCTACAGAATGAATGGAAAATCAAAGAAATGCAGAAAAGAAATCAACATATACTGCAGGTAGTAAACATTAGGTGTGTATCCAGAAAGTTCTATATTGTAACAAAAATAATTATGCTGTTACTCCCACCACCCACCTATCATTTGAAAAACACACAACTCTCAAACTGCTGCCCTATGCACTTTTTGTAACAGGAGTATCTGTTGTCATTTTTTGGCACTTGTAACCATGGAAATACTACTTTAAAGTTAAATCTGTCTTAGCAAAGCATATGTTGAATATGAATGTATATTATACAATAGTTTAGACTGCTACAAAATATACTGAATTGTTTCCCACTATACATTTTATGAGACATGCTCAGAAAAGTGTTGTATCTCAGTCACCTGGGCTGGCTATCTGTATTCACATGAGTATATTGAGAATGTCTAACTACACCCCTGGTGCAGATGTGTGGACCTACTCTGCCACTGTGATGTATACTGTTCCAGTAATCAAAGGAAATCATCTACATCTCAATGACTGATCTTAGAACATACATGCATGTTAAAGAATTGAACCCTTTCCTTGTCTTATGTGTATGAAGGAAGCATTAATGAAGTTGTAATAGCAATGTACGCAACTGCAACAATGTGGAAATATGGAGAAGAATCATGAACATCTGTGAAATCATTCCAAAAATAGTATTAATTAAAGAAAAAAGCATTTCTGGCAGAAGCTTGCATGTTGTGAATGGTAGAAAGTGTGATTGTCATACATAGTAAAAACAAAAAAGTTGAGATGCACAAGTGACAACTGTAGAATTCCAAGTTAATTTTATTGACAGTTAAGCGCTTTCATTCTTTAATCAGTGTAGGAACTTCATCAATACTAAGCATAGTGAAGGATGCAGAACATCAACAATTTTCTTCCGACTTTCATAGAAAATTCATATTTGCATTTTAATAGCTGGCATCCTAAATTTCAAAAGAAGGCAGTTGTCAAAGGACAACTGGTTTGATTGGCCAGAATGATCTCAGAGATGGAGGTATTCTATAAAGAATATAACAGCTTGGTTTATATATTTTGTAAGAGAGGATACCCCGTGGATTTTGTGTTGGATATTAGAGATGCAGTTTTTTCTAAGAGAAGGAGGAGTACTTATTTATGTATATTGGGTACTTATAGGGTTGATAATGGCAGTGCTTTTTCTTCCAATAGAAATACTGGCTTTGGGAGTAATAAACCTTTCATTACTACATATACTCTCGATAGTAGAGCCACATCAGACAATTTAGAACAGAATAAGAGTTTAGCGGAAAGAAAAACAAATCAAATTAGAGGGATGTATAAGTGTGGGTACTGCTCCCAATGCCCAAAAGTTATTATGTGTGACTGCATTAGTATCAGAGGTGGAATATTTAAAATTAATGGTCACTTCTTCAATTCTGAACAGGTAGTTTATCTGGAAAAGTGTTCAGCATTCTACATAGGTAAGACATCTAGAAAATTAAAAGAATGGCTGTACGAGCATGCCTTAGATATTAGGAAGGGTAAACGGGTAAGGTCACAAATGCATTGTTCAAGCATGTCAGCATTTTTAACACTCATTATTTTGGATTTCTGGTTATTGAACAGGTAATGAGTGATGCCTGGGGGTATATAATAAATAAGTATCTGGAAAAATGCAAGTTAAAATGGCAGCTTAGGTTAGATAACCATGAGTTACCCAGGGTTAAATGAAGCCTGTTCCATTAATTTGCTGTTAAAATTGAAATATTTTGATGCTTGTTAAGGTTTTAATTATGCAATTGTTTTTTAGTTTTTATTGGATTTTAACATCATATGATTTTTAAATGAGTGTATATAAACTGGTTTTAACTTTGAATCCTTAGTTTTGATGAAGTTCCTACATTGATTAAGGAACAGTGTTTATCTGTCAATAAAATTAACTTGGAATTTCTATTTTTATTCTTGGTTTCATATCTACTCAGATTTCTATTTCATTGTCGTACATGCTGTGTATGTATGTAGTGAAATCCAAAAAGTCATGACACATATACAGGACTGTCAATCTGACCAGCATATCAACAGAATAATTTTTTGCTCTCCATATTTACAGTTGTCTAACAATAGCAGATGTGAGGTGTATATATATTTACAAAATGAGGGGTACGATCATGTGACATATACTAACATGCATATAAATCCTTGACATCAGAGTTGTGTGTGTAGGTGTGTATCACCATTCATAGTATGTATGTATGTATGTATGTATGTATGTGTAAAACACAAATGGATAGGTAGGACCATCCTTAGATCAGTTGGATCTATTTGGCCCAGTATGGCTCTGCTCCTGCAGGGGGCCCTGCACTAATCTATGACGGGGTCAATATATCTTATGTGGCCTAGAAAAACTGAGGAGGTTCTACAGTTGAGTCTATATTATCTTGCCGAAAGACGTGTTAAGCTAACATGTCTTCATCGGCAAATGAACAGCAAACTTCAAACTTCAATGAAAGGCCACATCAGTTCCTGGTGGAAAAAAGTGCTTGGCCTACTAAACACCACAGAAACCTTTGAATCCTGCAAAGTGGGGGGGGGGGCTTTGCCCCCACACCCCCCAACTAAATATACCAACTCCAACATTGCACTACACTGAAAAAAATGGTAAATCCCAGACGATGACCAAGCGCTTTTTCCCCTGGAAAAAAAGTCGCTGATGTGGCCTTTCGCTGATTTCAGCATTTGCTGTTTATTTGCCAGTGTAGACATTCATAGGTTCATAGGTTCATAGATAGGTACTAGGCTATTGACCCTAGGACCTATATAAGCCTAGCCAAAAAGGTTCCTTTGCTTTCTCCACCGAAGAAAATTATTTCCCTGTGTACCTGTCAAGCAGATCCACAGAAGTGATCCCTCGGGTAAATTTTTATCTCCCATCCAATCGTCAAGATTTTTCTTGAAGACTGCTAATGAGGAGCTTTGTCTTGATATAGATAGGTAGTTTGTTCCAGAGTATGGGAAGTCTCTGGGACAGGAAGCTATCCCGCCAATATGTTCTGTTTATTGTGGTGACAAGTTTAGGTCCCTAGAGTATGTAGCTCAGAGGGATTGGGATTTCTTTAAGTGGAGGATATCCAACAGCCCTGAGTTTGACATAGCTTTGTATGTTAGGCAGAGATTGCCTCTGAGTAGGCGATATGTGAAGGAGTAAAGCTGGGGCTTTTTGAGATAGTCTGCGTAGGCATCTGTTTGTGGCTGGTAATCCTCTTTTTGAGGTATTTCTGCGGCCTTCACTGAACACTTCTTTTGGCAAGATAATATAGACTCCTGCAGTTTTATGTGGTTTGAGAAAACACCCTGACTGTAACAAGTTATGAAAATTAACTGGGTAAGGAAATCCAACCTTTGGGAGCAATTGTGGGACATGATTGGAAGTCCATGGGGTTATAAAGGGGTAATATGAGATGAGATGAGAATGTACAATGGTTAGAAATGTTTCACGCTCTGTTTGCTCCCCCCCCACACACACGTCCTATCACAACCATTAAGCACTGCCCCACTGATTCATTTGCCTGCTACTTCTTGGCATCAAAGGACATCAGCCATTGGAGGTGAGAAGTAGGGGACTACAAAGAATCAGAACATTTTCAGCAGTCTCTTGCTCAAAGTGACCTTATTTCAGTGTAGCATGGTCTGCTTGGGTGCTGCATGCTGGGCACCCCAAAAGATGCTGGAAAGTGTAGAATGCTTAATTGCAAACATATTTGTTTTAAAAATGTTTTATTTTTTTTATTTATAGTTTAACTGGGGTACAACACTGATTTGCCCAGAGGCTCAACAGAGGGGAAATACAAGCAAAGAAAACTTTAATTGATAAAAAAGAAGTGCAGGATGAAAGAAGAGGGAAATTGGCAATTATCTTCCACCCAGGTTCAAGAAGAAGAAGAAGAAGAAGAAAGCAATACTAAAGGAGTTTAGGGGCATGAGTATTGGTAATCCAGGGTGCACCCACCTGATGAAACACCATGTTCACACATTAGCTCATTGACCCATTAAACAGGCCCCTTACAGTATGCCTGAAAAGGTAACTAGACCATGAAAGTGGAACTACAGGGCATGATAGAGTAGGGAGTAATCCAGGAGCCCAATAAATTAACTCTGTTTTAATGTCATACAACAAAATACAAGCTGATAGATATAATTCACAGTAATATCATATATTCCTGATAGCTAATCTGAAATAACGTTAAGTCCAGAAAGCAACCAAGTGATAGGAGGGTAGAGTGGTAGGTGGAGTTGTTCAGTTGAGGGACCCCCAAAAATGATCCCAATAGGGCCCTGTAGTTGCTAATGCTGACCCTGTAGAGAAGCAGCCCAGACCAAACAAAATTACATTATACCATTATTGTATAATAGAATCCACTAAAGAGAAATGTATAAAATGTCATGGTATAATTAACTGAGTATAATGCATCTGTGGGAATGATTTGTTTAGCAGAACAAATTGCTCCCTGGCATCGACCCGTCTTCTTCAGATTTTTACTGAAAAAAATAATTTTATTTCAAAACTATAGCAAACTGCTTGCCACAATTTAAGCAAGCAGTTCTTACACAGCACTCAAGTTTTAGTTTTCAAAAAGGACTTTTTTTTTTTAATTTTTAAAAATTCTGCATATTGCAATTATTTTGGATGCTATTCAACACCCTGGCACTAGACTCATACACACCTGTACTATTCAGGCACTGTGGGCTTTGAACACCAACCTACATAAGTACACAGGCCATAGGATATTGTAAGGACTCCACATGCCACAGGAAAAGCCTTTCTATAAATGTGAGACAGGGTATATTTGAAGTTACTACATCATCATAGTGCTGCAATGCATATGTGTGGCTTTAACTTGATTTAAATAGTAGTATGAAAATCTCATGACAGCAGGTGTACCCAATAGCATATGTGTCATGGTCCAGTCATTCCTGTGACTGTAGAAGTACATACATGCAGAATGCTTAGATAGTGCCAGATTCAAATCCATGCCTTGCTATCCAAAACCTAGAGAATGTTGTATAACTTTTTGAAGCCACAGCAAAGTAATTGAGCTAAAATGTTCAGAAAGTAGTGAATGAACCCTCTCTGGCTGCACATCTACACATCAGATTGGTGGGTGATGCATGTTTACCTACATATACAATTATACACATTCACACACACACACACACACACACACACACACACACACACACACACACACACACACACACACACACACACACACTACCTACATATACAATTATATACATTCACACACACACACACACACACACACACACACACACACACACACACACACACAGACACACACACACACACACACACACGCTCTCTCTCTGACACAAATGAATTTATGGATTGATGCCTATCCCTCTATTACTGTATGGCTTAATTCACACATGGGAACATGAATCGTGGATAGTGTCAAAGGCCTTGGATATATCATCTTAGGTGGTATGTCCTGTTATCCTTCATCTAGGTCTTTGGGGTCAGTATCCAATAAGTCCACAAGGTTCAATAAGCAAGATCTACCCTTGAGAAAACAAAATGGGTAGGGTCAAGTGTGTTGAACGTCACCCATGTCCCTGTGGATGTGGTCCATGCTGATTCCTTCTCTAGCCTTGCAGCTAAGGCTTTTTAGACATATGGGTCAATAGTTGTAGTTCTGCATGTTACTAGAGTGATGCACATTGCATAGCATACAACATTTGAGTTTACATTTTGTAGTGTGGTTGATATATGTATAGAAAAAGTACTGATATCCCAGGGTTGCAGTGCTTTGGGGGGGGGAGTACCAACACATGAATGCATTGTAAATATGTGACATATTGTTAAATAGGACCCTCAGTTTGTAATTTTTCCACATGTAATTTCATGTCGTACAAAGGAAATAGACATTAAAATGCAGTAATGCAGCATAATATGTACATTTCCATAGCACAGCAAAAAGTGGGTTTGAGTGACGGTTAGCAAAGTGCATAGGCATTTGAGATACACGTTCGCATGCAGCTAAGCAGCACGCAAACACAATCTGCTTTACTAAAGCCTGACAGTTAGTATTGAGTCTATGAACTACACCTACTGCTTAACTGATTCTGTGGCAGCACATGTTCATACATTGATATATTCCTTTTTTTGGGTCAGATGTTACTGGGTTCAAATACAGGTGTATGTCATACTTTAAAATAATTTTCATTATAGAGTGATAATGCTGACGTGAATTGTTTATAAGAGATGTGTTGCTGTGTGTTGGCATAGCACAGAGGTATTAAGTAGCATTGTGCAGGAGTAATTGCACCTGTTTGTCGCCACTCACTGTGTGTAGGATTCTATTTTCTGACAAGATTAAAGGTGTTAAAATGGGGCAAATAGGAAAGTGGTGGAGTGGGGAGCAAGCAAGGGAAAGAATAAAGGGAAAGCAGGACAGGAATGTGCATGAGGGAGGTAGGAAAGAACCATAGCTATCCATTTTTTAACAGTGTAAACTGAACACGTGAAAATATTAACTGAATTTGTACTGTCACCTCCAGAGACAGGGATGACCACAACACAATCCTATTATATAATCTGTAGGATCAAATCACATGTGTCAAGAAGATGTGTGCAAAATGGAGACCGATGTATGGGATGATTTTTTTTTTTTTTTGTGGAAGATTTTCCAATTTATTGTTTTATTTCAGAGACAGAGAGAGAGGGGAATGTTGGGGAAGGGACGTAGCTATGTCTGTGTCAGGGGAGTTGGGTAGGTGAGGAAGCAATTGCAGACAGACAAAACAAACAAGACAAGACAGGAATGGTGATTGACAAAAAAGGTTGGGGTGAGGGTTGGAACTTCCCGAACCCATGGTCACCAAGCTAGGTGACAATGAGAATCTAGTCCTCACCCACTGGAATGTCATCACTGTCACCTCACTCCACAACTGGCTAGACTGCTTGACATCTCCTTCTCTTCCTCCTCCTAGTACTACACAAAATGAGGGATAGCAGCCTCTACAGCCAGTGTAGGTGTGCATCGATGGTGTGGTGCACAACCCTATGCACCATCCCTGGCAAATCAGCGTGGGTAATAAAATCACCATCTCCACCACTGCTTCTGGAGGGTACCACTAGACAAGACTCCAATGCAGGATTACCTGAGGGTGCAGGTAGTGCAGGGGAGCAGAGGCAGTGCTGCCAGGCTGGCTCCCAGATGTGCTGGGCATCTGTGCTGTAGTGGAAGGGGCAGGTGGGTCATGTGGAGCAGGTCTACTCTACTGTGCAGTGGAGCATTTAGTGTTGTGGTACACATGGACATATTTTGATGATACATACAATTACAAAATGAAAATAAAAAAAATTAAATCAAATAAAATAACTATAAGATAAAAATAAAAATAATTTATTTAGAATAAAATAACATAAAAATAAAAAAATATATATTCATAAAAGAAAATAAAAAATAAAAAATTACACAAATATTTTTATAAATAATATGAAATAAAATAAAAATAAAATAAAGACATAAGGGTTGGGGTGAGAGAAAAAAAGAGATAAGATAAGTACCTTCATATGTGACATACAATGCATTAATACAATTATTTGAGTCTGTTATCTTAATTTTTTACATTTAAGACTGCCACCTCCTAACAGTTGCATACTATAGTACAAATTGCAACAAGTAATACTTGACATGTGCATTTGCTGCACATATGCATGTTCCAATTATACAGATTATTCTTTACAGAAGGACATTTGCAACACTGGTGTAGAGGTTTTCATTTAATTTAAACATTATTGAAGAATTAATAGTATTGTATAGTTTGGAAGTGTGGTATTTGAACACACAACCTCTGACTTAAGTCTAATATTGCACTCTTGGCTTTTACTAAAGACTTATGCATCTATACTTGCTTTTAGAGTTGAGCTGTGCATGCTCAATTTAATACAACTCTATAAAATACTAAAAAAAAATCTTTAACTTTTAATGCTACAATAACAATACTCTTCTGCTGCATACATAAAATATGCTTCTCTAATTCTTGCCAATCTAGCCCTGTGGGTTTAGACATTGCACTTACAATCATTGGCAGCTGTGGAAAAAACAGAACAGAAGACCATTATGAATACCAGTACTGCCTATATTCAGCTTTCTAAGTCTTACAAGTACTCTTGTAGATGATACTAACACAGGTATGGGATGTCATCAGTCCTAAATTCCTCATTACACCTGTCAAGTGTATCCCTCTTCCTCCTCTGTAGGTCATTATAATAATGTCTACATTGCTCTCCAGTGTGTGGGATATCAGTGGTACTGGCTTCATCTTGGGTTAAACTATCCCAAACCTAAGATTTCTACTGGGATCCAGAATAGTCTCCCCTGCAGAAGCCTTTGGCTGTGGTTCTTAACTGGGAATCCAATAAAAATCCCAGACTCCTGGATATCCCACCTCTGTGCTCTAGACCTGTCACCTTCCCCACACACATCTGCCATATCTGCAATGGATCTAGAGCAATGTAGACTGATGCTTTCTCATCAGTTCTAGTTATTGCATATACTGGAGTGCACACACTGTCTAAAACTGTTGTGCTCTGCTTACCATCACACAAACACATTGGTTGGCAGTGCACATCCGTGAGCAATGCATTTGCATGATGGTAAGCAGAGAGCAACAGTGAGGCATTACATAACTGCAATTAAAATTCCAAGATTATTGGATGTATAGGCAGTTGTGTATGTGTGTTAGGCAAATGTGAAGGCCATGCCAGTCCAGACAGCAGAATTATACTTACAGGAATATAGTACATAGAATACCCACAGTCATACTTCTGATAATAAATGTGATAATACATAGATAAATAAATAACTTCCAGAATACTACTGCCTCAGCCCTCAGACATATAATTAATATCAGCTCTACTATCTCAAGTAGTATAAGTGAGAGTGACTAAAGCGGAACAAGAGTAAAAGTGCATGAAATATCCTGTATTCGAACCCAGAATCATGTTTACGACAGTCCTACACTTACACCTATTGCCACAAGAAGGTTGAAATAATTTGTTTACCTTTCACTTAATTTCAATAGACTGCAGTGTCACATCAGTGAAAAAAAAGGTTGCACATTGTGTACTAGAATGCAGAACCATCTGTGCTCCAGCCACTGGACTTGTTACATGACATTCCCTATTTTACTTATCATTCTTAAGTTCTCACTGATATCCACCTGACAACACTACTTAGCAGGTTTGTGTGATGCCCAATAGCATTAATTGAATGTATCCAGTTTCTATTTCTGGCTGTCTGGGTCCTGTTTGCTTCCTGGGGGATCCAGTTGTCCAGTTTGCACATAATCATGCTTCGAGAAAACAAGATAAGCACAGCCAAACCCAGAATTCATTTCCTCCATTCCCGTAATTGCTCTAAGCACTGCATAGTGCAAACACTGCCCCCCCAAAAAGAAATTAGGCAAACAAAGACTGAGAAGGAGAAAAGAAAAAAAAGGGCAAGAAGTTGAATTGAGGAAAATCAATGTATGACATGCACAAAAGAAAATGATGTCTCACATCTGACATGTCTACATAGATCTGGATTTGAACTCATCCCTATTTGCCACACAAACAGCTTTGCAGCAAAGAACTGAACTCAGTCTGCACACAAACAACTGCAGAAGTATCCACAGTGATATCAAAACATACAAGTCGTATTTGTACATTTATTATTTTTGGATATAGTGCAAGTAGTGATCACAAAACTTGTCATGATTATTGCTTGCAAATATACAACTTTTACATTTCTGTGTTTGCTTGCCATTCTTGATTTATCTGACCAGTAATTTGAGACATGCAGTGTGTAAGCCATTCTATATCATTGGCCTTTAATGTGTGAGGATATTAAATAGCATCCTGCCTTTGCCCAGAATGATACCACAGTATAAGGACAAAATGATTGACTTCAACAATTGGCTAAGCTTCTGGTGTCATTCAAAGAGGATCCAGTATCTGTCTGCCTGGGATGACAGGATCAACAAACCACAATGTTTTGCCAGAGATGGTCTGCACCTGTTGCCCCTGGGATGTAAATTACTGGCTAAGGCTCTTACCATCCCTATAATGCCTTTTTTAGGCAAGGTTCAAATGACAAAACCACCAACATGACAGACACAAACATGCAAAATCTGAGGGTAATGCTACTCAATGCTAGAAGTCTAAACCTCAAAATGCACTCTCTCGAGGCACTCCTAAAAATGGAGAACATCGATATCTGTGCAGTAACTGAGACCTGGTTCAAGGCTCCAGATAGCACCCCTGCATTACCATGCTATAATTCATATCACACCTTTCGGACACCTAACCTGGACCGAAACACTAAAGGTGGAGGCGTATCCATATTCATTATGGATATCCATAGCCCCAGGCTAGTTGCTCAGCATAATGCATCTGAGATTATCCACGTGCAACTAACTCTAGACAAGACTGCAATCCAAATTGTAACTTGCTACAGCTCCCCCACCATGCCCCAGGATTCCCACTCCTCATTTCTTGATACACTGGAAAATATTAGGGTACAACCCAACACCCTAATAATGGGCGATTTCAACTACCCCACCATTAACTGGGAAAACTACTCATGTGCCAACTCTTTTGCTCAACATTTTCTGGAATTCAAAAATTCCAACACCTTGGATCAACTTATCCACACCCCCACCAGGGGCAACAATATCCTAGACCTGGTCATTACTAACATGGGTGACCGGTGTTCCACACCAGAGGTCAATTCCTCGCTGGTCAGATCCGACCACAAACTAATCAGCCTAGACATCCACATCCCGCCCCCACCCCCATTAGAGAAACCACCGTAAAGAATTTCTCCAAAGCCAACTTCACACTTCTTAAGACAGAAGTGGCAAACTTCATGACACCCATGCAGATGGACAATAGAGGTACGACTGCTGAATCCTATATAATGCACTTTATAAGCACTTACATGAGTGCATGAATTGTGCTATCCCTAACAGAACCAAGATGCTATCCTCCAAAAAAAAGGAAGCCAATCTGGTGGTCCCCTGCCATAAACAAACTCTACAACAGAAGAAAGAAACTGTTGCAAAACAGAGTAAAATCCCATGACTGGAAGAACTCCTCGGTCAGCCTCAGTAAGAAGCTGAGATCCCTCATAAAATCTTCCCAAGCTAGTTATAAAAACAAAATTGCCACTGATTCTAAAGACACCCAGAATGCATTCTATGGCTATGTCAAGAATCTCAATGGCAACACTCATAGCTACTCTGAGTTACAGCACAATGGCACTAAATATAAAGAACCAACTGATATTGCCAACGTCCTGGCAGATAGGTTCAGTGCTAACTTTACCTCCCGCCCCACCCACTAAAGGGCTCATCTCTATATCGGAAGAATGAAAAGTTCCTGTAATCACAGCTGCACAAGTAAAAACCACAATCTCGAATGCCAAGAACACAGCATCCATGGGACCTGACAACATCCCAGGCTGCGTTTTACATGAACTACAGAATGAACTGGCATCCCACCTAAGCACCATGTTCAATCATAGCCCCACCTCAGGCTTTGTGCCCACTGAAAGGTGCACGGCAATGATTATCCCACTCCACAAAGGGGAAGCCACCACAGATCTTGGGAACTACTGCCCCATTAGCCTAACGCACCTGGTCTGCAAGGCCATGGAATGTATCATCATGGAACTTATAAACAAAGACCTTGGTACTCTCCAAACACTGGACCCCACCCAGTTTGGGTTTGTAAAAGTCAGATCATGTCTCCTAGACCTGATTGACTTTATTGAAGCAGTCGCCAAAGCCATATATGAAGGTAAGATGGTTCACACAGCCTATCTAGATCTCGCCAAGGCTTTTGACACCATTCCCCACTCTGGAATTATAGATAAACTCACTAAACTAGGTATAAATCCCTATGTCACAAGATGGGTTGCCACTTGGCTCACTGACAGAACCCACACTATGAAAGTTGCAGACTCCAAATCCGACTTCAGACCAGTGGCAAGTGGAGTACCACAGGGTTCAGTCATGGGTCCTCTCCTGTTTGGTATCTACTTTTCTGAAGTACAGACTAACACAGAAGGTCTTTGGCTAATGAAGTTCTCAGATGACTGCAAACTAGGAGCCATAATTGAAACTCCTAACAATGAGGATATCCTACAAAAGGGCCTCACTAAGACAGATGCCTGGTGTCAAAGCCATGACCTCAAGCTCAATGCCAAAAAGGTCATTGTCATCCCCTTTGGTAAAAACTCTGTACCCATGAGCTACCACATAGGTGGTAGTCTACTTAACACCAAAAGTGTGATAAGAGAGCTTGGGACACAGGTAGACAGTAGTCTCTCCTTTGATAATCACATTGCCACAGTAGTCAGGAAATCCTTCTATGTGGCACACCTCATCACAAAAGGTTTTTCATCCAGGAAAAAAGAGGTCATTGTTCTCTTCTACTCGTCACTCATTAGACCTATTATAGAGTACAATGCACCTTTTGGCATGTACCTCACAAGACATCTACAACAACTGGAAAGGCCACAGAAATACCTCACAAAGAGGATTACCGGCATCAAACAGATGTCCTACACAGACTTTCAAAAAAATCTCCAGCTTTACTCCATCGCATATCGTCTTCTCAGAGGTGATCTCTGCCTAACATACAAAGCTATGTCAAACCCAGAGCTGTTGGACATGCTCCACTTAAACAAATCCCAATCCCGCCAAGCTAGGGACCTAAACCTTGTCACCTTAATAAACAGAACATGCTGGAGGGATAGATTCCTGTCCAAGAGACTTCCCATACTCTGGAACAAACTACCTATCTATATCAAACAAAGCTCCTCATTAGCACCCTTCAAGAAAAATCTTGATGATTGGATGGGAATTTGGAGATTCACCCCAGGGATCACCTCTGTGGCTCTTCTTGACAGGGGCACAAGAAAATAATTTTCTTGGGTGGCAAAAGCCAGGGTATGGTGCAGTGGTGCAGCGGTAGCATTGTTGCCTCACAGCAAGAGGTTCTCCAGTTTGATTCTTGGCCGGTGTGCCTTCAGTGTGGAGTCTGCATGCCCTCCCTGCATTCATGTGGGTTTCCTCCAGGTGCTCCAGTTTCCTCCCACACTACAAAGACATGCATCTAGAGCCTTTCTCCCCGGGCCTCCGCTGAAAATTGGCTTTGTTCCAATTCGGACTTTCCCAGTTAACAAATGTTAAATAAAAAATAAAAACAAACCTTTCTGGCTAGGCTTGTATAGGCCCTAGGGCTGATAGCCTAGTACCTACCTATGAACCTATGAAATAATATCATATCCAGTTGCCAACAAATGCAGGGCAGATTGGATTTTAAGGAACACAACCTATGAATGTGTGCTGCTTACTTTCATTTTCAGCCTTACATCTAACACTTCATAGCTCTAACCTGACACACCCAGTGGAAGTAAAACAGCCTGCAGTATTGTTGTGTTTTCTTTCTCCCAACCACTAATCATTCACAGTTGCAATCCATTAAAATCAAACACTGAGGGAGTGCCTGCACTATGTTTACATCTCCTACATGGATCCACCTATTTGGGATTCAGTGATTCTAATAGGTTCACACCTCATTTCCATCTTCAGCATGCTAATAGCCTGAATCTACACCATATAAAAATGTAACTGTGTAGCTAGGCAAACTGATGATGAGGAGACTGGTTTATGTTAGGAAGGCTGCACATAGCTATTTCTTCAGGATATACATGTACAGAAGATTAGTGAACTTCAGAAGGTATACTCCCATTTTATTAGCTACATACTGCATATGCTGGAATGTATTTAAGAAAAATCTGAAGCAAATGTTTTTACACTTTTATCTGAATGCATTAGTTAGAAGTGTACTGATGGCAAGGGCATCTTTGATAGCTATTTCAGAGGTATACACAATTGCCAATATATGAAAATTGAATGTGTGTGATAGATATGTACACATTTTCAAATTTTAATAGCACTTTTAGAATTTCAAAGATGGTTTGTTAGCAAAATGTGTCATTTTCCTGTTCTTTTGGGGGGAGAAAAGGTGAGATACTGGCACAAACAAGGATAAACTGTTCTTTTGTGGAGAGAGGAGCAAAGGTGAGTTAATGTTATGGCACAAACAAGGATAGACTGTTCTTTTGTGGTGAGGGGAACAACAGTGAGTTGCTGTTATGGCACAAACAAGGATATGTTTCTCTTGTTACTCTCCTTGTTTTGCATCCTGCCTGTTGTTTGTATTCACATCTGTAGACTGCTGTGTGTTTTTCCAGGGGGTAATACTTAGTGGCTACATTTTCTGTTTCATCTGAAAACACTTATTTTGTAGTTATGCAATACTTATGTTCCTATTATCCTTCTGTTGTCTTTTAGGACACCTAGGACTATGCCACCTAGGCATGTCAATCCTCAGAGATCCCCCTTCACTGATGCTGAAAACAAGGTGATGATAGTGGATGCCTTTAGGCAACATGGTGCTTTTCTGCTGAAAAGGGGACAGGGAGATATGGCATGTAGGTTGAAAATTTGGCAACAGATAGTTGATGATTTGAATGCCATGGGTGGCCAAAGCAGGACATACAACTAGGTGTGCCACAGGGCCACTGACATGATTACATCTGCACAGAGAAGAGAAGCTGCAGTGTGACCAGACCAGTTACTATGGGAAGGCCTGCTTGGGAACTATCACTCACACCAAATGAAGAGTTTGTGGTCAATATCAGGGATCCAGACAACTTCCAGGAGAGTGCAGTACAGCATGTCCTGGATGTCAGAGCAGCAGTTTCAGAGACAGCAAAAATGTCCCAGGAGGAACTTCCAGGTAGATTTTGCTATGCCAACAGTTAAATCACACAGGAAGCCTTTTCCTCTGTTGAAACATGGTTGTCCGATGCCCAATTAATACTCAACCCAAACAAAACTAAACTACTCATCTTCCAACCTACCAAACATACTCAAAACAACTCTCACTTTAACATCACAGCAAAAGACAACACCACTATATACCCAACTGAACACACCAAATTGCTAGGAGTGAAAATAGACAATAAACTAAAATTTGACATTCACATATCCACAACCATAAAAAAAGTCCACAAAAAACTAGGAGCGTTATACAGAAATAAGCAATTTCTCACCAAAGCAGCAAAGATTTCAATAGCAAATTTCCACCTTATCTCCACCCTACTTTATGCCTCTCCAATATATACCAACCTAAGGCAATGTGATCTAAACAAGCTAGAGACCTGCTACAACAAAATCGCCAAATTCGCCACAGGGGCATCCTACCGTAGTCACCACTGTCTCTCACTTGCTGAACTGTGCTGGCTTGAACTCCCTCACCTCCTTCAGTGGTATCAACTCTCACTCGCCCACAAACTAGTAAACCATCCACTAAATGTCCCATCCTTCCAGAATCTACTCCAGCCCTATCGCACCACCAGACCACTAAGATCCAGCAACAAAAATCACTTTCAGATCATTAAAGCCAATAACTCTGCTGGTGAAGCACTATTCTCTTGCGCCATAGCCAAATTATGGAACTCACTCCCACCCACAATTACCTCTGTACCATCATGCACCCACTTCAAAACTTTACTAAAAGCGCACCTAAAAACATTCTGGCTATGCCCTTGCAACTCCCACTCTAATATCCACCCCATCCAACCACTACCTTTCTTTCCACTCTACTAACTACCTTGATTATAGCAAGCTCAGATGCTCATAAGCCTAGTACTTATTATACAGCAGGAACTTCTCATTGTAACATTTGTTAATGTCTGTTATGTACTTCACAGATAAAGATTCTAGTTGTCTACTGATGTACTATGTTCTTCATCTGTAAATATGTTGTAAGTAATTGCTATGTTAAATTGTTAATTGCTATGTAATCCAATGTAACTACTGTCTGTTTATTTTACTGTGGAGCTTTTCTCCCCGGGCCTCTGCTGAAAATGGACCTATGTCCAGTCGGATACTCCCGGTCAACAAATTTAAATAAATAAATAAATAAATACTGTTGTATAGTAAAACAATTGAACTCAGTAAGTTACTTCATGTGTCACAGGTAGTATTTATTTTAGGGAGATTGACGATTGTTACAGTTATTAGCTTAGGTTGGAGTTGACGGTCACGTTCTTGTTGAAAGTACAGTTGGACATATAAAGGGGTAAAAGTATTACTGCCTGAGTTACTGTTAATTGTGATGATGTTGCCCTTACCTCTTGCTTAAATTCTTTCAGAACCATCTTGATTGCAGTGGAGAATCTCATCTGCAGATGGTAAACCAAACATTTTTATGTCAGTACTGCTGAACAATTTAAAGAGATATTTTAGTGTCTGCTGTTGATTTCAGGCCTGTTGTGCTTATTGCTGAACTATGTGTAATAGTGGCAGCACTGTTACTTTGTTAGCATATATTGCACTATAGTAGTATATTATTTTTTTCCTGTGTCTCTTGCTTTTTATCACAGGTGAGTATGACAGTGGGAGTGTGGGCCCTCTGCCACCTGATGACAGTGTATCAGCAGATTCTGATGATGATGGTGGTCAAACTGAGGCACAGTCAGTGGGTGCAGAGATTGAATCTGACACTGAGGTTGACATACAGCCATCCCTGCAATTCCATCAGACACAGCCAGTAGACCTGTGCCTACCTATTCTACTGAGATCTCAGATACTGAATAGGTGGAGGGTGAGGCCATTGCTCAGGGAAGTGTGGTTACTACAGATTCAGTGCCTATGGACTCTGGCCATATCCAAAGTCTGGGCAAGGTGCCACATAGAAGGACTGATAAGGGTTCTCACAGGGGGCCTGCTTTCCCTTCCTCCACGTGATGCAGGTGTCTCTTCCCATATCACTCAACTCATGTTAAGGCCATCCTGGAGGCACAGGCACATTCCCATAGGTACTCCAGACAAATGGTCAGGGTTGTAGATGTGGCACAGGCTCACATGCATGACTGCCTACACCATGTTGCTGATTCAATGGACCAGGTGCATGACATATTGGAACAAAGGAGTCTGTGATGGAACAAGGGGTGCCTGTCATGGAACAAGCACTGTCTATGATGGAACATATTCTGTGAGGGGAATGGCATAGGTCAGCCTCCTCATCTGCTGTCAGCCAATGTGGCTGTGTTTGATCACACTGCCATAGTGGCAGTATTTCCACTGCTATATCAGTGAGCCTGCTGTCCACACCCAGATGTGGCAGGCCATGGAGTTATGGTCCCGGGCATCCCCATGAAGGGAGATCACACATAAACATCAGTCACATTCAGGTAGTAGCAGTCCATCTGACCGTGGACATGGATGTGCCAGCGGAACTCCTGGCAGAGCCAGTTCTCATAGTCAGGGATGGCAATCATGAACTGCAACCTCTAGCATGCATGGCTCACACCTGCCCAACATACCAAGATTCAGAGCCAGCACAACAGAGCTTGGCTGTGTTCATGCAGACAGTCACACACCAACTTCTCCTAGAAGACCCCTGCATACACACACACACACATACACACACACACACACACACACACACACACACACACACACACACACACACACACACACACACACACACACACACACACACACACACACACATAACAGTTACTCATTTTGTCTCACTGGCCATTTGTTTGTTTATCCAAATGTCTGCCTGATTCTCTTTCTTACTCACACACATGCACCAACCTTTTGTGTCAGCCTAGGCTTCCTGCCACCAACATAACATCCTGTGCAGGTGATGATAACTGTGTCATATCCCTGTTTTCTATCTTTTGAATTCAGGGATACATAAGCTTTGTGTCTGATGCTCAGGATGCATAGCTAACTTAGTGCTCAGTATATCTGCATTTGTGTTGTTGAACTGGTAATTGTACCTTTGACTTATACTGGCCTTGGAAAGTTAGACAATTGCTAGCATCAAAATTTCCTAACTTTATAGTGAATGATCTTGTGAGGGTTGTGAATTTGGAAACTGCAATGTGTATCATTGCTTTCTAACTTCTCTCTTTAATGACTTTCCAGTACAAACAGATAGTGCTAAACTGAGGGCATGAAGTTATCTTCAGTACTTTTGAGAGGTATGACTGTGTGTATCTTTGATGCCTGAGGCCTACTACTTAATAACGGACACTTATAAGTCAAATAGGTTTCTGCTGCCATATGTTAATGTAAATTCTGTACAAATCTCCCACCTTTTACTTGCTTACTGTATCAGTGAATGAAATACAAGGATATGTCACACAATCATATTATTAAACAATACAGTCCAAGTTCAGGACTTATCATGTAAATGCAGCAGCTGCCACAGCTTTAGTTCAGGGCTTACTCTGTCTGATAAAAGCAGTACACAGCCAATACATGGGGATATAACGGTTGTGTGAGTTACCTGGCATCAATGTTACTATATGTATGTGAATAGGAGTAAGGTTTTAGGCCCCTACTTGGTGATTTAGTGTGCTATGCATTGCCTCTTAGCCTATGACTGCCTACACCTACAGCAGCTAGTAGTTCCCCCTCTGACTCATAGGTTCAGAAGTTCATAGGTGTTTACTAGGCTAATGATCACAAAGGCCTTTTTAAGCCTAGCCTTGTATCCCGAATCTCTAACAAGTTCTGACACCTTGATAAGTGTAAGCATGGGCCTGGGAGATGAACCATTTACAGGTTACCTATTTGCATTAGAAATATAGGTGCCACATCAGGGATGAATTTCTGTTTTCCCATCCAATTGTCCAAGTTGCACTTGAATTGGGTTAGGGAGGAACTCTGCTTCACATGGATGGGGATACATAACTATTTCTCTAACAGGTCCTAATTATATCACAGGCAAAGTTTAAGTCTTTAGAATGGGTAATTCTGGTACTGTTTGTTTTGTAGATATGAAGGAGGTACATCAGAGTGGAGTTTGACAATACCCTCTATGCCAGGCATAGATCTCCCCTCAGAAGCCTGTAACAGACAGAATGCATGGATAAGACCTTGAGGTGGTCAGCATAGGACATATTACTTACTCCCTGTATTATTTTAGTGAGGAACCCCTGTGGATGTTCCAGTTGTTGGATATGCCTGGTTAGGTACATACCAAAGGGGGCATTACTCAATGATAGGTCTGATGAATGCCGAATACAGTGGAACAATGACTTCCTTGGACTTACATGCCATACCTTTGTTTGTAAGTTGTGCAACATAGAATGATTTCCTCACCATGGTAGACACGTGCTGATCAAAGGCTAGATTACTACCTATGTGTGTCCCTAAGTCCCTGATTACTGGATCAACTCTGAGGGGCGTGTTGTCAGTATGATAGTTACCAGAGATGGATGACTTCCCAAAGGATACCATTATGCATTTCATGGCATTTCATTTTGGTCCATGGCTCTGACACCAGTTGTTTGTCTGCGTCAGCCCCTCCTGGAGAACATTTGTGTCAGTATGAGACTGAATGACAGCTCCTAATTTGCAATCATCTGCAAATTTAGTCAGCTAGAGATGACTAACATTGGCCTTGACTTCTGAGAAGTAAATGCCAAAAAAGGAGTGGTCCAAGGACTGATCCCTGAGGGACACTACTTGTGACTGGTCTCTTTGTAGAGGTGGACTCCCCAATTCTAACATTCTGGGTCCTGCCTGTGAGCCAGTTGGCTATCCACCAGGTGACATAGGGGTTTGTACCTAACCTCTTGAGTTTGTCAACAATGTCCGAGTGGGGTATTGTGTCAAATGCCTTGGCCAGATCAAGGTAGGCAGTATGAACAATTTTGCCCTCATCCATTGCTTTGGTGACCTTCTCAAAGAAGTCCACCAGGTTGAGTAGGCATGATCTTCCCTTGACAAAACCAAAGTGAGTTGGATCCAGTCTCTGGAGGTTTACTATATCTCTAGTGATCATCTCCATGATAATTCTTTCCATGGCTTTACATATAAGACTAGTGAGACTTATGCATCTGTAGTTCCCAGGGTGCAGATGGCCCACCTTTGTGCAGAGGGATGACTGTTGCCTTTCTCCAATCATGAGGCACAAAGCCTGTTTAGAGGCTAAAGTTATATAGTAATTCCAGTGGCCCTGATAGGTCATGTTGCATGCTATTTAGAAGGCATCCTGGGATATTGTCTGAGCCCATTGATGCTGTGTTCTTGGTCTTAGAGATAGCATTAAGGACCTCTTTCCTAGTGATAATAGGGGGAGTTATATCTGATGATATTTCCTAAGGGATGGCTGAGGGGGAGAGAGGGGTAAAGTTGGAACTGAATTTATCAGCCATGAGGTTTGCTATATCTTCTGGTTCAGTATAGGTGCCTCCATTTAAATGAGCTCTGCACACAACTGTGTATTACCTTTGAGGTTGCAGACATAGCTAAATAATGCTTTGTGGCTGTCCTTGGCCTGAGAGGCCAAACTTACCTCAAATTTGGCTTTAGCCAACTTTATTTGTCCTCTGAGTTATTTCATCTGTCTGTGGTGACCTTGGCATTGGTGATGGGATGTGTGCGTCTTCCCCTTGCTGATCCTACTGAAGCTGCTTCCTCTGGATGATGTTGTGTAGCATGCCACATACTGTGAATATTTCTGTATGTGTCTATGGATTGTACTGCAGGGCTTCCCCAGATGTATTTAGGCAGCAGAACCATGCCTTCAGCAACCCAAACATGCACTCTGTATCTCTGTTTTGAGCATTTGTTTCATTAAGGCATTCTTCCATGAGTGTGTGTACATTTCTGATAGGTGTCATCAGCCATGGTTCCAGTGCATTGCCTGCATCTCACTGTTAATGGCCCCTGTGGGATATCCCCCTAGCAAATATCTGGTACAGTTGAGAAGTGTGCCAGAGTCGTGGTAACTGCCACAGTTGCCAGCACACACATTCATGATGATTCCCTTGGCATTATACACAACTTGGAAGTTGACAGAGTGGTAACCCTTTCTGCATATGTAGAAACTACCCTGTTTCCTGGGTGGTGCCTTCATTTCTATATTTGTGCAATTTATGGCACCCAGTACTTCAGGGTAGAACTCCTGCATATTTGTGCATTTCTCCTCAGAACTAAACTGAAAATATATGTGGTTACTGGCATGTTGGAGTACAACATCCAGTTCCAATGTGCCATTCCTCCAATCCATTGAATCAGCAACACAGTGGAGGCAGTCACACATGTCAGCCTGTGCTACATCTACAACCCTGAACATTTGTCTGGAGCACCTATGGGAACATGTTTGTGCCTGCCTACTGGCTCTAAACATATGTTGAGTGGCATGGGAAGAGACAGCCAGAGCAGGTGGAGGAGGGACAGCAGGCCTTCTCTGAAACACCCCTAACAACCCTCCTGTGTGGCAGGTTGCTCATACTTGGAGTAGAGCCAGAGTCAACAGGCACTGAAGCTGCAGTAACCACACTTCCCTGGTCGATTGGCTTGCTGTCCACCTGCCCAACATCTGTGGGCTCAGTGGAATGAGTAGGCATAGGCCTACTGGCTTTGTCTGATGGAATTGCATGGGATGGCTGTATGTCAACCTCAGTGTCAAATTCAACCTCTGCATCTCCTGACTGTGTCTCTGTTTGACCACCATCATCATCAGAGTCAGCAGATACACTGAGATCAGGTGGTAGAGGTCCCATACTTCCAATGTCATGATCACATATGATTAAAAGCAACAAACACAGGAAAAAAATAATACCTACACTACTATAGTCCAATATATGCTAACAAACTAACAGTGGTGACACTATTACAGACAGTACAACAATACACACAACAGGCCTGACATCAGCATCACACACAAAATTATTTCTTTAAATTGCTCAGTAGTACTGACATAAAAATGTTTGGCTTACCATATGCAGATGGTATTCTCTTCTGCGAAGGTACTGGAAAAAGTTAAGGAAAAATGGTAAGGGCAACATCATCACAATTAACAGTAGCAAACTTGCTGAAAACTCCAACCTAAGCTAATCAATCAGAATGTGTTGTTAACTGTAGCAATCACAGAAAAAAGAGAGAAAACACCACAAGGGTAAAGTACCTCCAAACAAAAATAGTCCAAAACCAAATTTAGAAGAATGGCAGGTACTCCATAACAATCGAAGCAAACCTCTAAATATATGCTAGAATATATACTTTATTCCACAAAGTAAGTGCGTTCGTGTCTCTAAGGATGTTTCTTCAGACTTAAAATAATAATGAAGCACTCCAAATCCATCTAAATATGGTGTCACTTCAAAAATAAACCAATGAAATGCCTATTAAAAAACATATGATAAAAATTCTTAAAGGCACAATTTTCTTATAATGCTGCTGTATACACACAGCATCATATAAATAACATATAATAATAGATAAAACACAAAATGCATATATTAAACTTCTTCATTTGAAAGACTACTAATAATGCTTAATAATTTATAAAGACCTTGCTTCAAACATATTGACTATAACTTATATATGCTCTTGCTTCAATTTCTTAAAAAACACTGCTTTCAAAAAACAATACCTACAAAAAAACACTACTTTCAATAAACAAAACATTCCATTTTAAAAGCAGGATGATGTCTAGAAGCACATATATTAAAAAATGTACATACATATATATATATATACATACATTATTGGATATATATATACACATGTGCTCTGAAGTATGTATAAAAACAAAAATACTCATATATAGTAATACATATTTCTCATAGAAGAGCACTACACGACCCAAGGATGAAACGCCAACCAGAGCAGTAAATAAATCCTTTACTGGAAAGCCACCACACTTAAAAACAAGCGCTTTTGCTCGGTGCAATACCGAGCTTTTTCAAGTTCAATAAAAATGCAAAATATTCAAGCGTTTCGTCCTTGGGTCGTGAAGTGCTCTTTTTTGGTTTTTGATCACATTCTGCTTCTTTGGTTTTGCTTGACATATTTCTCATAGACTTAGTGTTTCAGGGCTCGATCCAGTAAAAATGGTTTCAATGAAACTCTATCATTCAAACCATGTCCCCTATCCTCTTGTAGCCTAACTATCCACTTCTACTAAGTGTTAGGTGTAAGGCTGGAAATGTAAGTAAGCAGCACACAATTAACATCAAACCTGCCCTTTATTTGTTGGTAACTGCATATGTCATTATTTCCAGTCACTATCCTCACACATTTCAAGGCCAATGATATTGAATGGCTTACAAACTGCACATCTCAGGTTACTGGTTAGCAAACTAAAGAGTGACCAGCAAACACAGAGAGATGAGACAGAGCTGTATATTTGCAAGCAATAATCATAGCAGCTTGTGTGGTTACTAAGTGCACTATATCCAAAAATAGTACATTAACTAATAACAGTTGCTTAGTTTCATATTACTGTAGATGATGTTGCAGTTGGTTGTGTGCAGAATGATTTCAGTTCCTTTCTGCAAAGCTGTTTGTGTAGCAAAGAGGAATGAGGCTCCTATCTCCTATTCTGTGTTCTGAAGTATCATTGGAGTGACAGTTAAAATCCAGATCTATGTAGCCATATCTCATGTGAACCATTATTTTCTAGTGTATATGTCATAGATTGACTTTTCCTCATTTCAACTACATGTCCCTTTTCTTTTTCCTTTTCTGTCTTGTTTTTTTTTTAATTATTGTTGTTTATTTATTTATTTTTTTACCAGTGTTTGTGCGATGCAATGTGTAGTGCAATCACAGGAACTGAGGAAATTAATGGCAAGTCTGGCTGCGCTTATCTCATTTGCACAAAGTGTTACAGTGCATAAACTGGACAGATGGAGCACCTAGAAAGCAGACAGGACCCAGACAGCCAAAAATAGAAACAGAATACATTCAATTAATTCTATTGGGCACCGCACAAACCCATTAAGTGGTGTTGCATGGTGCCTAACAGAGAGACTTTAAGAATGATTATTAAATTATGGAATGTCATGTAACTAGTCCTGTCGCAGCAGGTGCAATTATAGGGCTGGAGTACAGATGGTCCTAGATCCTAGTACAGGATGTGCAACCTTTTTTTTCTACTGCTGTGACATTGCCAGTGATAGCAATGAACTTAACATTGAACAACTGTTATTTCAATTTTCTTGTGGCAACAGATGTAACTGTAGGACATAGTCCTGGGTTTTAATACAGGATATTCCATACACTTTTAGTGTTGTTCAATTTCACATTATATTTACTCTCAGTTATAACACTTTAGATAGTGGAGCTGATCTTAAATATGTGTATAAGGCATAAGACACTATTATTGTGTTATCAGATTAATCTTCCAAAATACAATTATTTCATTCCTCACTTCTTATCATTGCTGCTCTCCATGTACCATCACGCAAATATGTTGAGCAGTTGCGCACACTGTAGTAAATGCTATAACTGGAATTGGCAGGAAAGCATCAGTCTCCATTGCTCTAGATCTGCTGGTAGATAGACATGGCTGGCCTTAGTGAGTAAGGTGCCAGGTTTAGAGCATAGAGGTGGGGTGTCAAGGAGTCCAGGATATTTATTGGACTCCAGGTAAAGACCCACAGCCAAAGACTTCTGTAGGGGGGACTATTCTGGCTCCAAGTACAAGTCTGAATTGTGGAATAATTTAGCCCAAGCTGTATCCAGTGCCACTGGTATCCCACACACTGGAGAACAATGTAGGCATCATTTTAATGATGTAAAAAGGAGAAAGAGGGATGCTCTCAACTCTTGGAATGAGAAATTTAGGACTGAGGACATCCCACATCTGTGCAATTATTAACTAAAGAGAGTACTTGCAAGAATTAGAAAGCTGGAAATAGGCAACACTGGTATGCATAATGGTCTTCTGTTCTTTTCTGTTGTTTCCCCAGCTGCCAGTGATTGGGAGTTCACTATCTGGGCCCATGAGGCTAGATTGGAGAGACTGAGGGAAGCAAGTTGTATGTATGCAGCAGACGACAAGTGTTATTGTACCTGTGACAAAGGGGGATACTGCCAGCACAGCTATCTGTAATTTTGTAAATAATTATATGTAATTTGTAAGAACTGTGACAAAGGGGGATACAGCCAGGAAAGCTATCTGGAATTTTGTAAATAATTATATGTCATTTGTGAATATCAACATAATTTATATAAGATTGTTGTTACAAATGTGTTAGAACTGTATGTCATGTGTATATCATACTGCTGTACAGAAGTGTGTGTTGAAAAGGTTTCTGAAAAGTGCTGTTTGAAATGTAACCACAGTATGCCCTGCTGGGAGACAACAGAAATGTACATACACTACTATAACTATTTAAATGCATATATTTTAACAGTGGAAATTGGAATACAGTGGGTTCATTACAGAAAAAAATTGCTGAAATTAAATTACTTTATGGCTATGCAATAAAATATGATATATTTCAGTTTTCAATGCAGGCAGAGACAGAATCTGTGCTGAGAAGCTTTCTGTATTGTCTTCAAGTGAACTAATTACTACCTCTGAAAGTATGAAGGGATGCAATTGTTTTATGACTTCCAGCATCTGCCAATGATCTGAGGTCTATGTATTTTCACAGGTAGATGCTAAATACCACCAAGATTCCAACAATGGGGTTTCACTTGGGATAGAGTCAGATGACAAGAAATTATGTCATTCTGCAAGCCATCCCAGCAGTAATATTTGAGATATTAATTTCAGAACTCTGAGAGAGAGAGACAGTGCATTTTGTATTATGTCTTGGACTTGACAACAACTAGAAGATCCATTCACCACATCTGCCTTCCTCTGGAGTATGTTTCTAGGGAACAGTATAACTCTCTTAGATATAGTCAGGAATATAGCAAAGCTTAGCTTAGATATTTTTCTTTATTTATTTAAGACTGTCCTGCAATGTTGTTTTAAATATTTCCTGTGATTTTGAAGTCAGATGTCACTGTGAATATATACTATTTTCTTGTTATTTTATTATTTATTATTAAATATATTTAAACCTTTCACTGTGGTGGATCTGTCTAGAGATATTTAAGTTTTGAGAGTACTTGCATATTTATTTGGTGACACTGTATGGGCTACTTCTAAGAGCCTTGCTTTTGGTCAAACTACCATTTTTATTAATATTAATATTGCTCAATAAGATTGGACACCCTTTGTTAAGGGTCTTAATGTAGCTGAAAAGGAGTTGGCTGGTAGCAGTGATAACTACCTGATAGTCTGGTCAAAAGGGGGCATAGCTAATAAACCTGTGCCAACCTTTCCCAGGTTTGTGTGTGTAAATCAAACCTCAAAGTGTGTGTGTGTGTGTGTGTGTGTGTGTGTGTGTGTGTGTGTGTGTGTGTGTGTGTGTGTGTGTGTGTGTTAGGTACTTGGGCAGAGACATCAAGCTCTGGTTGGGCAGACAGGGTGCTGGAGGTCTTGGCTTGCCCACTCAGCTGAGATCTCAACTCTATAGCTGTGCCAGTGGGGAGTTTTATTGGGAATCTGGAGAGAGAGGTAGAAAACAGCCCTGGACAGACTGTGGTCTCTTTGTGCTCTTAAGGGAAATTGCACTTGATACAGTGATCTGCATCTGAAAATGCTCTGTGCGTACTTGTCATCCTCCCAGTGTAAGTTCTCCACTGGTGCCGGTGGTGAGGATTGAGGCTCCTTGATTACTGTTCCAGTGGTGGGTCATCACATTAGCATTAAAAGTTAATGATAGCTTTATGGTAGTTTCAAGAATTGTATCAAACTGAGCATGCAAATCCCTACTGTAAAAGTAAGTATGCATGCATTAGTCTGTAGCACAAACCAATTGTAAGAGTCCAATATTAGACTGTAGTCAGAGGTTGTGGGTTCAAATACCACAATTCACATCTATACAATACTATTATTTCTTCATTAATATTTACATTAAATTAAAAACTCTGTACCATTGGAACAAATGCTCTGCTGTAAATTGTAATCTGTATAACTGGAACATGCATATGTGCACTATATGCACATTTCAAGGATTACTTGCAGCAATCTGTAGTTTAGTGTGTATCTGTTAAGAAGTATACTTAAATGTAAAACATAAGGTAATAGAGCTGTATAATTTTATTAAGATATTGTATGTCACATATGATGGTATTAATCTTATCTCCTTTTCCTCTCTCCCCAACCAGTATCTCTCTTTTAAATTTCTTTATTTTCATTTTATATTATTTTTAAAAATAACTTTTATTTAATTTTATTTTATAAATAATGTTATTTTATTTTTTAAAAATATTTATTTATTTTATATTTATTCCATAGGATCATAGGAGGTTACTAGGCTAATGGCCCTGAGGCCCTTACAAACCTAGCCAAGAGTTTATCCCCAAAAAGAAACTTCAGTCAGCACCTGTCACCCCTGTCAATGAGGGACATAGGTGGAACTAGTGGGACAAATTTGTGATTTCCCATCCACTCATCAAGGCTTTACTTGAAGAGAGTCAGTGAGGTATTCTGTTTGATGTGTATAGAAAGTCTATTCCAGAGATGAGGCATTCTCTGGGAGACAAACCTGTCTCTCCAGCAGGTTTTGTTGATGTCACATATTAGATTTAGGCCTTTCAAGCAGGTAATGCACGAAGAGTTAGACTTACAGATATGGAGCATCTCTAGTAGGGCAGGGTCCAAGATTGCCTTGTAGGCAAGACATATATCACCTATGATCAATCTGTACGATATTAAATAGAGTGATAGTAGTTTGAGCCTGTCTGCACAGGACAGGTGTTGGAGGCTATGGATTCTCTTTGTGAGGTATTTCGGTAGCCTTTCCAATTGGTGCAGATGTTTAAAGAGGTACATACCAAACGGGATGTTATACTCAATTACTGGTCTAATGAGGAAGGAGTATAGAGCGGTAATAACCTCATTTTTTTCTGGATGCAATCCCTTTACTTATGAGATGAGCCAAGTAAAAGGCTTTTATGACCCCTGTCACTACATGATGATTGAATGTGAGGTATTTATTAACCTGAGTAGCCAGGTCTCTCACCACATGTTGTGTGCTTAGGGGTTACTGTTGATGTGGTCATTAGTAGGGACTGTATTTTTGCCAAATGGTATGATGATACATTTTTTTACATTTAGCTTGAGGCCATGAGTTTGGCACCAGCCATTAGTTGCTGTGAGACCCTCTTGTAGTATGTTAACTTCATTTAAGGAGTCAGGGACAGCACCCACCTTACAGTCTTCCACAAACTTGGTCAGCCACAGGCCTTTTGTCTTTCCCTGGACTTCTGAGAAGTAGATGCTAAACAGTAGGGGTCCAAGTACAGATCCCTGGGTAACTCCACTAGTGACAGATCTGCAATTGGAGGTGGAGGCACCTATTTTTACCTTATTTTTTTATTTTTATTATGTGTCATTAAAATGTATCCATGCCATCCATGTGTACCATATCAAAAAATGCTACAAAGCACAATGGGTTAGACCATCCTTAGTGGGTCAATCTGCCCCTGTTCCACCTGCTCCAGCACATATGCCCAGCATGTCTGTGAGCCAACCTGACAGCACCACCTCTGCTACCCCTGCACTACCTACACCCTCAGGTTGTCCTGCCTTGGAAGCTGGCCCAGTGGTATCCTCCAGGAGCAGTGGCAGAGGTGATGACTTCCTCACCTGAAGCAAGTTGGCAGGGATGTACACACCATTAATGCACACCATTGCTGGATGGAGAGGCTACTCTCCCTCATGTTCCAAAAGAAGAGGAGGAGGAGGAGATGTCAAGCACTCCAGCCACCTGCAGAGTAAGGTAATAGTGATGACAGTCCAGTGGGTGCAGACTCGATTCTCATTGTCTCCAAGCTTGACAGCCATGGGCCCAGGTTGTTCCCACCCTCATCCCAATCATGGTGTCCCACAACATTTTGTTTCCATCACTATCCCTGTCTCTTGTCTTGTTTGTTTGTCATGTCTGTCTGTAATTGCTTCCTCACCTACTCAACTTACCTGACACACATGTACCTATGTCCCTTTCCCAACATTCCTCTCTCTCTCTCTCTCAAATAAAAAATAAATGTACACCTAGCATTCCATTTTGTCCATTTCTTCTTGACACACTTGATTTGGTCCAGTTGGCTATATGAAATGATTGTATGGTGGTCACCCCTCTCTCTGGAGGTGACAGTCCAAATTCAGTCAATATTCTGCACATATTTTCAGTTTACACTATTAAAGAAATGGATATCTAAGGTTCTTTCCTCCATCCCTCCTGCACATACCTGTTCTGTTGTGTCTTTGTTCTTCCTCCTGCTTGCTCCCCATTTCACCACTTTTCTATCTACCCTATTTTCACCACTTTAATCTGGTCAAAAAATGAAATCACACACAGCACGCATAAGTTGCTGAGAAGAACAATGGTTCCCTTCACTTTTTGGGTCTATGTATGCACAGAGGTTTGCATCACACATCAATGCATAGCACCCGTGAACAGTGGCAAAATGCTGAGGTTACCTCTGTGCAATGCCACTTAGCCCGGCTGTGCTATGCCAACACACAACAACAGATGTACTGTAAATAATTCATGCCATTACCTTAACAATGATGATGTAAAAGTTTTTAAAAGTATTAGATACACCTGGATTTGAACTCAGTACCCGCTGAGCCAAAAAACAAAATGTATCAGTGGATTAACACACACTGCCACAGAGTCATTTAAGACAGAGGTGTGTTGCATAACTATCAGACTTTAGCAATGCGGCTTGCATTTCTGCACAGCTTAGCTGCATGCAAACGTGTATCTCACATAATTATACACTTTGCCAACTGACACGCTTGCCGAGGTATGGAAAAGTAAATATTGTTATGTATTACTGCTGTTTACCATCCAATTTCTGTCTATGACATGACATTACGTGTGGAAAAATAACAAACTTAAGGCCCTGTCTAACAATATCTCACATATTTACAATACAGCCATATGTTGCCACCCCCCAAGCACTGCAACCCTGGTGTCTCAGTACTTTTTCCACACATATATCACCTACACTCCAGAAAGTAATATCAAATGTGTGATGTGCAATGCACATCAATCTGTAACACGCATAACTATAGCTATTGACCCATAAGCCTAAAAAGCCTTATCTGCAAGGCTAGGGAAGGAATCAGTATGGACCTTTTCCACAGGGACACACAATTGACCTGATCTATTTTGTTTTTGACTATGGTAGATCTTGCTTATTAAACCTTATGGACTTCTTTGATACTGACCAAAAAGACCTGGACAAGGGATAATAAGACATATCGCCGATGCTTGGTTTATCCAAGGCCTTTGACACAATCCCCCATTCATGTCTTATAGTGAAGAGCTCCCATCTGGGAATTAAGACATACATTACTAGATGAATCGTCAACTGGCGCACAGACAGAACACACACACTCTCAAAGTTGAGGACTGCACCTCAATCACTAGCCCACTTACCAGTAGAATACCACAAGGATCTGTGCTTGGCCCTCAACTGTTTGGAAACTACTTCTCTGAAGCCCAGAGAATGGTAGTTGGTCTGTGGTTTACCAAGTCTGCAGATGATTGCTAACTGGACACATTCATATAGAGTCTCCCCAGTGATGATAACATATTACAGAAGGGGCCGACACAGACAAATGATTGGTGGCAAACTCATAGACTGAACCTTATAGCAAACAATGCTTCATTGACCCTTTTGGCAATGAAGTACCCCTGCTAATTATGATATGCATAACACCCCTCTTAGCTCACACACAGTGTTGTGAGACTTGGGAACAAATGTTGACAGTAATCTACACTTTCATCACTATGTGCCCATAGTGGTGAGACACACATTCTGCATTGCACACCTCATACATATGGACAACAAATCCAAGACCAGGGAGGTCATAGCTCTGCTGTACTCTACCTTTATCAGGCCACTAATTGAGTACAATGCTCCCTTCTGTCAGTACCTCAGCAGACACCTCCAGCAATTGGAGAAAACACAGAGGCTTGTGACTGGGAGACTCCAGGGCCTTGAAACATGACATACATGGAAATACTGAAAGACCTGTCACTGTACTCAGTATCATGCAGGCTGCTGAGAGGTGACCTATGCCTAGCCTACAGAGCAGTCTCAGACCTTGACCTACTGGAAATGTTGGACATCTGCAAATCAAATGGGACAAGAATAACTTGGTTCAGGGATCTAAACCTAGCCTGTGACATAAGCAGAACATGCTGGGGAGACAGATATATCTACCAGTGATTGCCACTCCTCTGTAATAGGCTCCCACTGTATGTGAACCAGTGCTCCTCAAGTACCCTGTTCAAGCGCAGACTTGACAATTGTTTGGGTGATTGTAAAGTCACCTCTGTGGTGGCACCTATGTCCCTCAAGGACAGGGCCAGTTGGTGCTGCTCACAAAATTGCTCTGCTAGCAACAGCAATCTAACTATGCTCAATAAGTGTACTTATGTTTTTTACACAGCTAGGCTTGTAAACACCCTAAGGCCATTAGGCTAGTAGCCTCTATGAACCTATGAAGCTATGAACCTATGCAGGCCTCCCAACATCTTCTCTTCCACATGGTCTGCTGATGTCATCTACTATAAATTGACTTGCACTCTAGTAAAGTCAGATTTGCACTGCAGCTCTTGTGTAAATTTCTGTTGTCTAGTCTTTGTATTTAGGTAGAGCTTCTGTTCTCACTGCAGTCAGCTGGGTGTGTGTGTGTCTTGACAGTAGAACAGAAGAGTGTATTCCACAGATACTTCTCTAATGCTATGGACTGACAGCATTTTGATACTTGCACATGCCTATATATCCATTTCATGCAGGCCTCCCAACATCTTGTCTCCTATGTGCCCTGCTGATATCATCTACTATAAGTTGACCTGCACTCTTGTAAAAGTCAGACTTGTGCCATGGCACTTGCATAAAATGCTGTGTTCAATAGTCTGTGTACTTAGATAAGTAAGAGTTGTATTCTCACTTCAGTTACTGTGTGTGTGTGTGTGTGTGTGTGTGTGTGTGTGTGTGTGTGTGTGTGTGTGTGTGTGTGTCAGAGCTCTTGCTTGACATTATAGAGAGTATTTTACACCAGCATGTGGGACACTTTTATTACCCTATTTTCCTCAACATACACTGCTGATGTCATCAGCTATAAAGTGTTGTCTGAGACACTTGAAGTCAAACTTGTGCCATGGCACTTTTGTGAAATACTGGTTTCTGTAGTCAGTGTACTTGGATAGGTAGAGGTTCTATTCTTACTGCAGTCAACTGGGTGTGTGTGTGTATGCACTATTTCTTGACGTTACAGAAAGCATTTTATACCAGCATGTAGGATACAGTTATTAGCATATTTTTCTCAAAAGATACTGCAGATGTCATCAGTTATGTCAGATTTGTGGCGATGCAGTACTCCCACCAGGGCAGGGTCAGATACTAGCCTGGAGGCCAGGCAATTGTCACTTCATCCTATGTGAGACAGATTACAGTGACATGGCTTTTAATCTATCCACATGCATCATTGTATGATTTGTTGTCCCTGTGTTTTCTTGAGTAGAATGCTCCTGGGGTCTCTCCAGCTGTTGCATGTGTCTCGTGAGGTACATTTAATAGAGAGCATGATCATCTATTAGTGTTCTGATGAGGTTTGACTACAGTGCTGTCATACAGTCCTAAGACTGGAATATGATGGTATGATTTATGATGTGCACAACACAGGCTTTCAATACTAGTGTGGACGCTTGGTGGTCGAAGTTCAGATTGCTATCTACATATGTTCCCAGTGCTTGCATCAATGGGTTTCAGCATCACAGGACTGTTATCAGTGCTGTAATTAACAGATGGACAACATAAAAAAGACACATTTTTAGATTTTTAGATTGCGAGTCTTTGTCGCCAATCAAATTTTTTTTGTGTTACCTCCTCCTGTATTATGTTATCCTTATTGGTGGACTCCATGATTGCACCCAATATGCAAGATTAAGCAAACTTGGCAAGCCAAATGCCATATACTGAACTGTTGAGAAATAGAGTGCAAACAGTGAAGGGCCAAGCACAGATCCCAGGAGTTTGGTGACAGCTCTACTGGTACAGGTTGATTCA
Source organism: Protopterus annectens (assembly GCF_019279795.1). Taxonomy (NCBI): domain Eukaryota; kingdom Metazoa; phylum Chordata; order Ceratodontiformes; family Protopteridae; genus Protopterus; species Protopterus annectens. The sequence continues at coordinate 1,716,424,209 of NC_056741.1, read as the reverse complement.
CCAGCTTTCACAGTATGCATTCTGTCAGTGAGACAATCAGTTACCCATCTAGTGATGTAAGGACTAATCCCCAACCTGGAGGGTTTGTCAATGATATCTGTCAGGGAGATTGTGTCAAAACCCTAGGCCAGATCATGGTAGGCAGTAAATACTGTCTTACCTTCATCCAGGCCTATCACATGGGATCACTGGGATGTGACATCACAGATCACCTATGGCATGACTCGGGACATACACCTTTCAGATATGGTTGAATACACACTTCAACACACCCTCCACACAAGCTATGTTCCCATAGAAGGGTGTACATCAACATGTATCCATCTGAGTTGGGGGGACAGCACCTGATGCATGCATGTATAGAGACATCCTGACTCTCCTCATCTGTGATGTAGATCAACATGTCATCATGGACCTCTTCTAACTGGACACTAATAATATTCCAGCTGTGTGCAACAGACCTGTGTGAGTTGCTAAATCATGTCTATTATATCTGATAGATGTTCTCAAAGAGGCCATCAAGGGAATACATGATGACAACAGTATCATTTTGTGGAACTTGACAAGGTCAAAGCATTTGACACTAATCCACACTGAGGTATTCAATCAACACTGCCACATGTGGCCATAAACAGCTATATCACCAAGTGGGTAGATCAGTGTATCATATATGTGGCATCTCGCTGTGTTGAAATGTGTGAGGTGACCTATATCTCAGGTCCAGTGATCAGGTCCGTACATCAGGGCTGTCTGCTAGGCCCTTTCCTGTCCATTATTTAAGTGATGGACATCACAGATAACATAAACATCCCGTGTCCAAGCAGCTGCCTGAAGGCTTACAGATTGCAGACAATCATCGACTCCAGCTGTGATATTAGTATAATACAGCCAGTATTAACACATACCAAAAATTTCCTCCACAGCCATAATAACACCTGCAATGACAAGAAAACATGGAGGGATTTCTTAAGTCAGGAAAAAAAAACACACAATCCCCAAGTATAATGTGAACATCACACCCTATAATCAGACCAATAGGTACATGACCCATGTCTTGGGATAGATGGTAAGTGGAACATCCACCAGGAAGTGGGCACACTGCAGACTACTCCCTTGAATGTAACACAAGTACTGGGTATGTGAAGGACATCCACATCAGAAGCCATAATACCTTCATAGTTCCCAGCCTTCATCACACAAATATCTGTCTACAATGCACCCTTCTTCATATACTACCTTACACATTTTCCAGTGATGTGTAACTGAAGTGTACCACCTTTGTTATAGTGATCTGTCACGCAGCTTATTGACCATACCTATATATTCTTTCTGTGGAATATACATGACTGTCTGATGGTGTGGAACACCAATCAAGTTGTTACACCAGATGAATTTGTGCTACCTGTTCTGATGATGCACACACTACATACACAGGTGTTTGACATCGTTAATGACATGTACATCATCTGTGATAATGTGGATTGTTATTGATGTGTATATATATATATATATATATATATATATATATATATATATATATATATATATATATACCATGCGCATCAGTCAACTAGCCTGTATTGCTCACCTCCTAAAACCTCCAGCAGATGTTACAGTGCCAGGACAGTGTGTGTGGATACTCTCATAGAGTGTAAATGTATCATAATAGTTGTTCGTGTGTTTATGCAGACTCATCTCTTATCACTCTAAATCGCATATATTATGTCAGAGGCATGATATTACTAGTGGTATTATTCTGATATTGTCCATAATTGTGGTTGATTTTTTTAATCTTTTCCATGAGCCTTTACCTCTGCCCCACTTGCTGGAGACCTCTGCTGGATAACACTCATATTCAAGTATATCAGTTTGCACAGTTTCACAATATGCATCCTACCCCAATTGTATGTCAGATTCCTGATAGATGTCCTGTGCATTATTCATGTAAGGGTGCTTATCTCACACAGACATCCTCCCCAGTATTATGTCATGTTGTATGACAGCCACATGAAACAGATTTTCACTGTGCAGTCCCTGCTGTACAATATAGATATGTGATTGGTGTTGGTGTTGCAACCATCTTCCATTTCACATGCCCTCATCTACTTTATATTAAGTTGTTTCACTTGTCCTCTTTCCCTGTGTTCATTCCTACAATTTGTCTATGTGCCCCTATTCAATACTTACTCTTCCCCTGAGTGTTCATTTTACATGGTAGTCCAATGTCCTATTTCAGATCATTAACACAGCTTCAGTACAGAATGCCAGGAATGTGATAGCACAATATTCTGCACTGTAGGTACACTGGCCTGTACTGGGTTTGGATTATATATTTCACATTCATACCTCTCAACTGTCCAGATATTCCCAGGATGTCCAGATGTGTTTCTTATCAAATTTGTGGCTTTGTGCCATATCAATGGGATGATCTCAGGACTGAAACATTTCAGTTCATACCTCTCAACTGTCTTGATTTTTGCAGAATGTCCAGTTTTTCTCATATTTTTGATCTTTTTCCTCATAAAATATTGGTTTTCTGGCTAATTTATTGTGAACTGAAGTCAGAAAATAATGACAGACATTTGAGTTTCAAACTTCATGCTTTTCAGTAAACTCATGCCACTGTAAAACCTATTATTTTATCAACTTACTAACTTTGTAATTTGTCCGTATTTTTCATCCTTTGTCCCCCATTAGTTATGGCTTTGTTCAGATTTCTTGCTCTAAGAGGTTGATAGGTATGTTTGAGTTTCATTCTACCACATTTCTATGAGACATTTATGTGAAATATGTCCCTATTTCTGATTAATTGTCTCCGTATTATGTTGGCCTTTGTGCAGATGTGTTGAACCAAGGGATTGAGAGCTATCTGTGAAGTGTTGGAGATCACTGTTGCATTCTGAGCAATACTGTGGACCATAAGTGCTCTAATTTATACAGGATTGATATCAGTGTTCACCTTACATGATTTCCTGGCCAGCAACACCGTTGCCAGCCATGAAACCTCACTTAGATGCAGAGAGTGGCATGAATATGCATTGCATGATGGTGCACACTGCTGCCCACCATGCACCACAATATACACATGTAAATTCCATGTAGGCTCCGAGAGGAGCCTACACAGAGTTTATTCAATCCCTGGGAATATATTTTCTCACCAGATCTGAAGAATCTTCAACTTGTAATTTAATAATATCTGCTCTACCAATTATTTCAAGGGAATGACCTTCATCACCATTAGTCTTATTAATCCCACCGTTTTCATTATATTTTCCATTTCCAAGCATACAATTCTTATCCAGCTGGCTTTGTACATCCCCAGCTTGAGCCATGCTGTCAGCACCTGTCTTTTTCATCTTTTTTCTTACAGTAATGCTTTTCAATCCTTCAACTTTCAATTTTGATTTATTTTTTCTACCTTCTCTTTTGAAAAAAAAATGCTGCTTTTTTCTGTAGACTGAAGGTTTTCCGATAGAAAAATGTTATCATTCCCTGCAATCTCTGTGTTACATAATGAAACTGTGTCCTTGTTAGCATGTATTCTCTTTACTTTACAGACATTTATCAGTTTTTTTTCCTTTCTTGTTATTTCTTGTGAACTTCTTCATTTCTTTTTTTATTTCCTTCTAAATGCTCTGAATCCTCAGATTGCTGAATACTTGTATTCAGAATTCCAAAACTGTCAGGGACATTGTCTTGTTTCACACGGGTTGAGTGATCTTTACAGACAATAGGCACTTCACCAGATAAGCCTACATGGACTATTTACACTGTGTGGGTGTTGTGCCACAACATGCACATGATAGCGCAGCATTTTGGATTCAGTAAGCAGCTCTACACAGTGTGTACATCCATGCACAGCTGCACAAACAAGGTAAATACCATGGCATGCAAATTACACCATACACAGCTGAATTGTATGCTAAGCAACCAATCCAAGATGAAGGAGCTATTCAACAAGCTGTAAATCAAACATGAAGACTCAGTGCTGATTTTTCCTGTGAATTCAAAAACCTATTTGAATATAGCCAAGGAAAGGACTCTGCACTGAAACAATGGTAGGAGGGTGCTTTCATTCATGTGTATATACAACAGGCTGAAGTCTATGATGCTGCTTCTACTAATAGACCAAGGCCAACAAGGAGAAGAGTTTTCAAACCCTGGGTAACTTATCACAGCCTACATGATGTAGAAATTGTAGAGCACTACAGGGTAGATAGAGACACATTACAGGAACTCTGCAACCTCTGTCATTCTCATTTCAGAGCCAAGGCAAACTGAGGGGAACCCATCCTGGTGGAGAAAATGGTATGTGTAGCACTTAGAATCTTAGCTACAGGTACCTTTCAGAGACCAACAGTGGACATGCTGGGGGTGTCACAGGCATCAGCAACCAGGATACTATATCAATTTTTGAATGCTAAGCTCTAATATGCTAGTGACCACATATATTTTCTCCATACTCCTGGGGATAGGGACAAAAATATGCAGGACTTTTACTCTGTAGTGTAGCACACTACCATGAAGTACTGGATGCCATAGATTGCACACATGTAGAAATTAAGGTATCACCTAGGGAACAAGGAGGGTTCTACATTAATAGAAAGGGCTTTCACTCTATTAACTCTGTTAGTTGACAGGTTGTGTGTAATGCCAAAAGAATCATCTTGAGTGTGTGTGCTGTGTATCTCGCATGTGCAAACACTTTACCAACTGTCATAACAACCAGCTGCTCGGCACACTATGGAAAACTAAATATTATTATGTATTACTGCTATTTACTGTGCATTTTCTGTCTAGGACATGAAATTACATGTGGAAACATAACAAACTAAAGACCCTATCTAACAATATGTCACATATTTACAATACAGCCATGTGATGCCTCCCCCCAATCACTGCAACTCTGAGGTCTCAGTACTTTTTCCACACATATACCACTTACACTACAGAAATGTTTGCCAAATGTTGTGTGATATGCAATGTACATGAATCTGTTAACTTGAAGATCTAGAACTGTTGACCCATAAGTCAAAAAAGCCTTATTTGCAAGCCTAGGGAAGGAATCAGCAAGGACCTTATCCACAAAGACATAGGTGACCTTCAACACACTTCATCCAACCCATTTTTGGCTTTGGCAAGGGTAGATCTTGCTTATTAAACCTAGTGGACTTCTTTGTTAATGACCCCAAAGACCTGAATGAGAGATAACAGGACATACCACTATGTTGATTCATCAAAGATCTTTGACACTATCTCACATTCAGGTATCAAAATGAAACTCTCCCATCAGGGGATTAACCCATACATTACTAGATGTATAGCTAACTGGCACACTGACAGAATGCACACTGTCAATGTTGGGGACTGGAACTCTACCACTAGACCACTTACCAGTGGAATACCTCATGGATCTGTGCTAGGCCCTCAACTGTTTGAAAACTATTTCTCTGAAGTCTAGGCAAAGGTAGATGGCCTGTGGCTTACAAAGTTTGCAGATGATTGTCAACTGGATGCAGTCACCTAGAGTACCCCAACTATGTTAACACATCACAGAAGACCAGTTACAAGTGGTGTCTTCAGGGATCGGTCCTAGGTCCTCTCCTGTTTGGTATTTACTTCTCTGAAGTTCAAGCCAACACAAAGGGACTCTGGCTGACCAAGTTCACAGACGATTGCAAACTGGGAGCCATTACTGATTCTCCCACTAATGTAGACATTCTACAAAAAGTACTCACTGACACTAATGACTGGTGCCAGAGCCATGGCCTTAAGCTCAATGGCAAAAAGTACATTGTCATTCCCTTTGGGAAAAGTTCGGTGCCCATGAGCTACCACACAGGTGGTAGTCCACTAAACACCAAAGGTGTGATAAGAGATCTGGGAACACAGGTTGACAGCAACCTCTCCTTTCATAACCACATTTCCACTGTAGCCAGAAAGTCCTTCTATGTGGCACATCCCATTACAAAAGGTTTCTCATCCAGGAATAAAGAGGTCATAATCCCTCCTCAACTCGTTCCTCATTAGACCTATTATAGAATATAATGCCTCATTTGGTATGTACCTCACTAGACACCTACAACAACTGGAAAGGCCACAAAAATACCTCACTAAGAGGATCTTAGGCCTTAGACACATGCCCTATATGGACAGACTCAAAAAACTCCAGCTATACTCTGCCTCTTATCACCTACTTAGAGGCAATCTCTGCTTGACCGACAAAGCCATGTCTGACCCAGAGCTGCTAGATATGCTACACCTAAAGAAATCCCAATCCCTCCATGCCACATGCTCCAGGGACCTAAACCTCATTACCACAGTACACAGAACATGCCGGAGGGACATGTTCCTAACCCAGAGACTTCCCATACTCTAGAATAAACTTTCCATTCACATCAAGCAGAGCACTTCACTGGCCCTCTTTAAGAGAAATCTTGACGAGTGGATGGGCAATAGGAAGTTCACCCCTGAGATCACTTCAGTGACCTTGCTTGACAGGGGTACTGGGAACTAACTTTGGGCGGCATGATGCCAGAGAATCTTCTTGGGCTAGGCTTATATAGGTTCCAGGGCCATTAGCCTAGTACACACCTATGAACCTATGAACCTAAGGGGCTGACACAGACAAATGATTGGTGCCAAACTCATGGACTGAACCTTAAAGCAAAAAAATGCCTCATTGCCCCCTTTGGCAATGACGTACCCCTGCTAATTATGATATACATAGCATCCTTCTAAGCTCAAACACAGTATTGCGAGACTTAAGCACACATGTTGATAGCAATTTACACTTCAGAACAACAAAAACTGGAGTAGAATTAAAAACAAGTGAACATTGAACAATTATACAAAGGCAAGCGTGGAAGGAGTCCTAAACACAAGTTTTAACTACTAAGCTTTTTCGTTCTTTTTATTTTCAATAGAACTTCATGAGAGTTAAAACCAAGTACACAATCTAAGTTTAAAAGAAGTATCAAATGAATCACATGATCATCCCTAACCAGTAAATACTTGTCTATGTTCACTCTTCTCTTCTTAAAGTTGCAATGTATTTTAAAACATGTTCAAGAAATATAACCAAGTACTAACCAATCAGAAATGTTGCTCTCGATCTGAAATGGTATAGTGTTGCTGACAAAACTTCAAATATATTTTTTCTAAATTGAAAACAAATGTTTATAAATAAGAAAATCATGGCTACTAGGAGCAACATTATTTAGCATTTAAACTCTTTGTGCCATCTGAAAACATTTAATGTTTACTGTTTCATTAAGACTGCAAAACTTATCTGACTGCAGTCTTATTTGCCATCAGGATTCATGTCATTCAAGTAGGACATTGTAATTACTTACATATTCCTCCATACTGACAGGATCTACTATGAAAAATTGGAATTATTTTAAATTAGTGCACATGGCTGTTTGTACAATTGTTAGCCTAAAACAGTTGACTGTATTTCTTGTTGTTCAATGCAAAGTATTTTTTATTGTTCTAATGCAACATCATATTTACTTCATCTAGCTACACCTTTTAAGATATTTTTAACTTTCTTCTTGCTATATACTTACTATTTTCATTTTTCCCTCCTCTCACTTTCTTTTACATCATATTGTTTATTTTGACTCTCCCTATAAAATATGTCTCTGTTCTCCCAACATGTTTCTTTTCTCTCATTTCATTAAATATTATAAGTACTTGTCCTGTGGATTTCCAACTCCTGTTCTTGCCTTAACTCAAGACAAGCACCTGAACTCCTCCGGCGGTGATGGTCTGTGACTCGCCCAGTGACTACAGGGTCTATATCACATAGTCAAAGTCTTATAACTTTGAACATGTAATGTTCGAACCATTATGTTTGAAGTTACAAAACTTTGACTCTGGATAAAAAAAAAAACAACGGAAAACAAAATAAACTGTTTTAAGCAGGGAGACAAGCCCCCCTCTACCCCCTGCTACTTAAATATACCAACACACAAAGACATACTCGGAGGCACTGATCAAAAATCTACCAAAACTACAGAGGCCTCCAAAGCAGACACCCAAGCAACTGCCACCTCAAGACATAAGACATGCAACACATAGTTCTCAAAGTCAGTGTGCTAAACAGTCACAGCCCTTAAGGCCAAACACAATGCCAGACACACTTGTTATAGGTGACTCCATAGTCAGACACACTGACGTCCCACTCACCAGACTGAACAAGGAAAAGATCACAGTTAGCTGCCTGTCAGGCGCTAGAATCCACATAACACAAGCACTCAGGTCACTCCACAGCAAGTACAAGTATGACTCAGTCATTGTCCATGCCGTGTGAATGACCTGAGACGACCTCCTGGACTACATGAAAAGAGACATAGAGGAGCTCTCAGATTATGTAGCCCAGGCCGGTATGACCCTGACCCTGAGCAGTATCCTACCCTCACCAAGAATGATGCCACAATACAGAGACAAAATGATCAGCTTTAATAATTGGCTTAATTACTGGTGTCATTCTAAGGGGATCCAATGTCTGTCTGCCTGGGATGACATGCTTGACAAGCCACGCTGCTTCAAGGGACGGCTTGCACCTGTCACCCTGGGCTTCCGGATATTGGCAAAGGCTCTTGCCACCCCATAGTGCCTTTTTAGGCAAGGCTCAAATGATAAACCTACCCCTAGAAAACAAAATGGAGAAAACTAAGGGTAATACTGCTCAATGCCAGAAGTCTAAACCTCAAGATGCACGCCCTCAAAGCCCTCCTCAGTATGGAGAACATCGATGTTTGTGCTGTGACTGAAACCTGGCTCAAGGCTCCTGAGAGCACCCCAGCACTATCAGGTTATACCTCATATCATGCGTTCTGGCCCCAAAATCCGGACCGAACTACAAAAGGAGGGGGAGTATCCATATTCATAAAGGATACCCACACCTCCAGGTTAGTGGCAATGCACAAAGCATCGGAGACCATCCAGGTGCAATTAACCATAGGTAAAACTGCCCTACAGTTTGCAACATGCTACAGACCACCCTCTCAAACTCAGGAAACCCACACAGCCTTCCTGAAGACACTGGAGAGTATAAATGTCTCTCCAAACACCATCATATTGGGTGACTTCAACTACCCAAACATAGACTGGGAACATTACTCAAGCCCCAACACCCTAGCCCAAAGGTTCCTTGAGTTCATAAACTCAAATGCTATGGAACAACTAGTCACCATTCCCACAAGAGGAGAAAATATACTAGACCTGATCATCACAAACATGGGGACAAAATGCTCCACACCGGAAGTATATCCCTCATTGGTGAGATCAGACCATAAATTAATCTCACTGGAGATCCACATCCCGCCCCCACCCCCAGCAAAAAAGACCACAGTGAAGAACTTCTCAAAACAAACTTCACACTTCTTAAGACTGGAGTGGTATCCTTCAAGGCCCCAGAGCCAGTGGAAACCACAACCCACGCTGCTGAAACCCTTACAAATGCCTTCTACGAGCACCTCCAGGAATGTATGGATCAAGCAATTCCTAATAAAATCAAGACCTTTTCCACCAAAGGCAGGCGCCCGGTCTGGTGGACTCCAGCCATAAACAAACTCTACAACAAGAGGAGAAAGCTACTACATGACAGAGCAAAATCCCTAAATGGGAAGGCATCTCTGATCAATACTAGCAAAAACTACGATCACTCATAAAATCATCCAAGGCCAACTTTGAGAGAAAAATCGCTAATGACACAAAAGACAATCATAAAGCCTTCTTTAGCTATGTTAGAAACCTGGGTGGAAACTCCCAGATATGCTCAGAATTAGTCCAAAATGATAAAAAATCACTGAACCCACAGACATTGCCAACATACTGGCAGACAGGTTCAGTGCAAATTTCTCCCCAAAAGGAGAAATATCTATCCCACCAGAGTCTAGCCTCCCAAACATCTCAGATGCCCAGGTGAGAGCTGCTCTCTAAAGCAAAACACAGCATCAATGGGACTGGACGGTGTCCCCGGCTGTGTGCTACACGAACTCAATGAGGAACTAAACCCACACATAAGGCTGCTGTTTAATCTTAGCCTTACTACAGGATACGTACCAAAGAATGGCGTGACGGCGACTGTGGTCCCACTCCACAAAGGCGGTGCTTCTACGGACCCTGAAATTACCGCCCATAAGCTTGACGAGCCTTGTCTGCAAAGCTATGGAGAGGATCATAATGGAACTAATAAATAAAGACATTGGGGACCTACAGACACTGGATCCTACCCAATTTGGCTTTGTCAAGGGCAGATCCTGCCTCTTGAACTTGGTCGACTTTTTCAAACAGTCACTAAGGCCATTGATGAGGGTAAGGCAGTTCACACAGCCTACCTTGACCTAGCAAAAGCATTCGACACAATACCCCACTCAGGCATCATAGAAAAGCTCACCAGTTTAGATGTAAACCCATATGTCACAAGATGGGTTGCAAACTGGCTCAAGGACAGAACACACAGGGTTAGAGTTGCTGGTGCCATGTCAGACTCTAAGCCGGTCACGAGCGGTGTCCCACAGGGCTCAGTCCTGGGCCCCCTCTTGTTCGGCATTTATTTTTCTGAAGTGCAGGCAAACATAGGGGGATTGTGGCTGACAAAATTTGCAGATTACTGCAAACTGGGCACCATAATTGACACTCCATCAGACACAGACATCCTCCAGAAAGGTCTCATAGAAATGGATAACTGGTGCCAGAGCCATAGCCTTAAGCTAAATGCCAAAAAATGTATAGTCATACCCTTTGGGAAAAACAAGGTAACCCCTAATTACCACATAGGTGGTAATCCATTAAACACGGAAGAAGTTATCAGGACCTGGGGACCCAAGTTGACAGTAACCTCTCTTTGACACTCACATTGCCAAAGTGGTTAGGAAGACCTTCTACATTGCCCACCTGATCATGAAGGGATTCACATCCAGATCAGGAGAGGTCATTGTACCCTGTACTCTTCACTTATCAGACCAATGATTGAGTACAACGCCCATTCGAATGTACCTTACCCGACACCTGCAGCAGTTGGAAAGACCCCAAAAGTTCCTCACCAAAAGGATAAAGGCTCAAACATATGTCATACGATGCCCGACTGAAGAAACTTCAGCTCTATTCAGTCACATACCGTCTGCTCAGAGGTGATCTGTGCCTGACATACAAGGCCATGTCCAACCCGGAATTAATGGACATGCTCCACCTCAAAAAATCCAAATCCACCAGAGCCACGAGAGCAAGAGACTTAAACCTCAACACGGATATAAATAGGATGTGCTGGAGGGACAGATTCATCACCCAGAGACTCCCTACACTATGGAACAGAATCCCAGTCCATGTGAGGCAGAGCCCCTCACTGACTCTGTTCAAGAAAAATCTTGATGAGTGGATGGGAGATCGTAGGTTTACCCCGGGAATCATCTCTGTATCACTGCTGGACAGAGGCACAGCAAACTAATGGGTATAGTATTCTCATCCTAAGGGGTGGTGAACACACACTCTGGCTAGGCTTATAAATGCCCTAGGGCAGATAGCCTAGTATGAACCTATGAACCTATGAACCTATGAACTCCGAGATCATGCCCCATTGAACAAAATGGAAACCTCCGCTTATGGAGATTTCCATTCAAACGTTTGAACTTTTACAAATTCGAACTTATGGTCTTGACCATACGAGGTTCAAACTTGTAAAAGTTCGACTATGTGATAGGAACCTGTGACTACATACTAAATGGTGCCCTCAGACTTTTCTGTTGCCTACATATGTTTTACTGCTTGCCAATTTTCCTGTGTAATACAAAATACACAACTCACTTTTGCAGTAAAAACGTACCCCAGTATCAGCTGAAAATCACTGAACACCTTCCACCCTCCTCAACAACTCTTGTCACTCCCCCACCTTTCACCAACTTCCTTATTATACTTAACAACAGATCCATAGCCTTAACTTGACTGCATACACTCTTCACCTTCCTTTTCCCTGACCATTTCCCCCTCTGTATAACTTCTATCTTCCTATGTTGTACTGGCCTAATCACTCTTGTCTGACCACCTAGTGGCTTTCCTTTACTTTTCCAAACTGCCTTCTGCAAGCTAGAGGGCAAGGATGCTCTCGAAATCCTGTATTCTGCTTTCAATCAACATATTTTAGAGACACTACAAATTTACTCTGCCTATATTCTTACCTTACAGATTGTTTTTTTTTTGTTTGTTTTTTGCTACATCCTGATCAAGGTATTTCCCACTCCATTCACCCTCACTACACTTGGGCTCACTCTGTTCCCTACCATACCCCCCCGATCCAACCCACCCCCACTCTCCTTGGATTTATACTTTAGCCACTACAACCCATCCTTAATTGCACATCCAATCAACATTCACTTCCTCCCAATAACTACTACCCCCTTAGAACACCCACTCCAACCTCACTCTAACCTTCCTCATCCCTCTGCTTCCTTCCATCCCTTTTTTGTCTAAATTCTTCTCTTCTCACAATGCACCACTTCTACATAACCATCCCACTTCTTATCCTTCTCATAGCATCAACCTAATATCACACTAAATTCTCTCATACAAATATATCTCCTACCACCACTATCACCATTACTAACAATGACACCATTCACTCTTATAAAATCTCCTAATCTCTCTATAACGTTTCCAACATTTGTCTTCATAAACATAAAATATTTCAGTACACCTCTCTTTCCTGTAAACCAAAAATAAAGTACTACAGTTTCTACCCTCTTCTTACACTACTCAGTATACCCACAATTATTTTACTTCTTTTGGGATATGTCCACCCCAACTCTGCCCCCCCCTCCAGCAACTCCCAGCACCAAACTCAATACTCCATTCTCATTTTCCCCTTCCTTTCTCCAACCCCCCTCCCCTCCCTCCCAGACCTTCCACGTCTTATCCCAAAAGCTTAACTATCTACTCTCTGAACATGCAAAGCCTCATCAAACAAGACCACTGAGCTCCATGCTTGGATACCCCATACTTCCCCACACATTCTAACCCTATCTGAAACTTGGCTAAAACCTCATATCACTAATAATGTATTATTACCACCTGGTTATAACATCTACTGCTCAGACAGAATCCCAAAAAAAGGTGGAGGCGTTGCCATCCTCTACTCTGATTAACTCAACCTCTCATCACCAAACATTCCTGTACCCAATTTCCACCCTGCTGAACTACTTATTCTTAACTTCCACTTAAACTGACACATAAAAAATGCCATAGGCTCAATATACATCCCACCAGGCAATAATATTCCCACCCTTGAGCATATACTGTCTTGGGTCTCCCACAGTATATCCTATGAAATTGTCATCCTTGGAGACATTAATATTGACTGGTCCAAATTAATATCTGACTCTCCACAACTTAGATGACAACTTACATGGATTCCACCAACTTGTCACATCCCCCACACGCATGCACAAAACCTTTTCTACCAATCCAATCCTAGACTGGATTCTTACAAACACCCCAACCTCTACCACAATCCCTGTACGTTACCTGACACCTTGAGTGGTCATCTCCCCACCCACATCCAAAGACAGTCCCTCCAATCACCTAAAACACACTCATACAGAGACTGCCATAAACTCTCAAACTTTAATGCTGATATATTTAACTCCACATTATCAAACATCAACTGTTACTTTCTCTACTAGCTCCCACTCAATGAAGCTGTGCAAAATGTAATCACATATTCCTTGATATTCTCAACACCCTTGCCCCTACGAGGAGAATCAGAATTAAAGCTAATTATGCCCTGTGGCTCTCTAAAGAAACTCAATCCCTAATGCATAAAAGAGATAGTGTTTGGAAATCTCAGGTAACAAAATCACCATCTCTGCACCAAAATTACAGAGAACTCAGGAATCTTTCCAAAAAACTAATTAACAAAGATAAGAAAAACTTTTACAACTCACCGCAATTTGACAAAAAATCTACCCACAAAATGTCTGATCTACCATAAACAAAATTCTTCACACTGGAAACTATTCCACTTCCACCCCTTTCCCATATAACAACCCACATGAAACTGCCACACTTCTAAACAAATACTATATATAGACTATCCAAAAACTTACTTCCAACAACCACAACTCTGACCCCCCTCCCACCTCTTCTAACCCACACAACAAAAACTGTTTCTCCCTTAAGCCAGTCTCCACAGCTTACATCAAATCACTCCTGTTCAAATTTAAACCTTGCTCCCTCTCTGCAGACAACCTACCTCCCATCTTCCTCAAACTAGCCACTGAAGCCATAGCCTACACTATATCTCTGCTAATCAACAGATCCATTCAAGAAGCCACAGTCCCGGGGGCGTGGCCAAGGATGAACACAGGATAGCAGCATATTTCTTCAGCTCCACCAATTTCATTACACTGACAGGAATTAATTACTTAAAAATTTTATTTTTGAAGTAATTTTCTTTCTAAATGCGTTTGTTTTATATAGTTCTTGAACTATATCTAAAAAAGAAAGGAAATCTTAACAATATTCCTGTCAGAAATCACTGTGGAAATTTTCCTGTCAGTTTATCAGTCTGAAATGAGTTTCAGTAAGACAAATTCTCAAGACTCCAGCATCAAGAAAGAACTTTAGTCTCTGATAATTATAATCCAGCAACTTACTGATAAAATGGATAAAATGGATACTAAAATAGACACCTTCATAGAAAAAACTACAAAACAAATAGACCTGTTACATACAGACCTGCAACAACAGAAGAACCAGATGACAGGCATAGAAGAAGCTGTGAATGACATGGAAAATAGAATCCAAGAAGAGGAAATCAACATTGAGTTTCTGCTGAAACAAAATACACATTTACAAACAAAGCTGGATGACCTGGAAAATAGATCTAGGTGCAATAACATTAGGATTTTTGGACTGCCAGAAAATATTGAAGGTAACAATATTACTTCTTTTTTAACAACTTGGCTCCCTAAAACTTTAGACTTACCAGAAGCATTCTCTTTTGGTATCGAAAGAGCACATAGATCTATAGCTAATACTAACTCTAACAAAAAATATCCTAGATCAGTTATAGTTAGATTTCTATCATCTTTTGATAAAGAGATGGTCCTTAAATCTGCTTGGGCTAAAGCTCCTGTTAAGATTAATGAGACAATTGTGCGTTTTGACAATGACTATTCTTCCATGGTAATAGCTAAAAGAAATGTTTTTCTGCCACTAATAAGGGAGCTTAAAAAAGCACAGTTTAAAACATACCTTCTGTTTCCTGCCAAGCTTAAAATCTTCCTTCCTGATGGTCCTAAGGTTTTCGATGATTTAGACTCTGCTTTACTGTTTGTCAAAGAAAAAAGGATTTTGGATAAAATAGAAGAAATGGAATGGGCTAGTTCTTCATTAAAGAGATTGGCAACTGAAGCTTCGTGGAAGACTTCAGAGAAGAAGAAGAGACTAAAAAACAAATGATTTGTTATATGTTTTTTTTTTCTCTCTCATCATTTTAGTTCATTATTAATCTTTTGAATATAGTTCCTGCATTTCCAGAAAGCCACAAATATTGTGGAAAAGATTTAATCAAAGTTATTCTCTATGTGCAAAGAAATGTTTTGTTTCATAACCAGTCAAAATACCTGAAGATTTAATGGCAAGCTGTGATTCAATTTGTTTCTCTTTCTGAAAAGAAGTAAGGTTAGTAATTTGATACATTTTTTATCTTTACCTTTTTTTTCCTTCTCCTTTTATTATTTTCTTTGTTTAAACAATGACATTCTATTTAGATTATGTAGTGGGTAAAGGGTGGGGAGGGCAGGAGAGAACAGTAATGAAAATATCATTAATAGAATAATAACATATTTATTCCTTGTAAAAGTTTTTATAAGTTCTTCAAATGCTATTTCTAATTATACTTTCTTGATTATACTGCTTATGCCTGTTTGTAAATAATCTGTTATGTTTTAACTAATAATAATCAGAACTAAATAAGAGTAAATAATATGTTTTATTTTTAACTCTATTAATATAAACAGTAAGTAACATTCCATTGTATATACTTCTTACAGCTTTCTCTTACATTTTTTATTTCTGCCTCACTCCTTTTATTTTCTACTCTCTTTTCTTTTCTTTATTAATATATAGAAATGCTTTTGATTGTGTGGGCACAGTGAATAATAGGATTTGTATGAAAATTGAGTTGGGAGAAGAATGTTGAGTTTTATTGCTTGTTGGTAATTTTGGGCTTAATTTCACTTACATAGAGGCTGTAATGATCTGTGGAATACATTGTGAAGGTTTTGTCATGTTTAGATGCATTTACACTGCTAAATGAATGTTTGTCACTAGTTTTTAATAAGTTTCCCGCCAAAATGTTAAGAGAGACAATCTGAGATGTGGGCTGTCTCATGCACAGTGTCCATGAACTACTTCAAAAGCTTCAACTCACAGAATTCTCACAGAGAAACTGAAAGCAGTTAGTATAAACTCTGACCTAGTTATCATACTGACACACCACAGATTCAGGAAAAATACTCTATTCATAAAATGTCAGTTATAATGAGTTTAAATGATGTAGTTTCTTGTAGTAAGTAAATGTCTTATTTTAGAAGGCATAGAAAATGAAACATTTATTTAAATGTTTTTGAAAATCTACTTAACAGCAGCATAATTATCTGTGTTAAAAACTTCTGTTCCAAACATATACTTTATTATAATTCATTTAATTCATCTGATTGACAAGCATAAACAATTTTATAATTCTATTCTGGAAGAAATGTCATGTGATATATTTTAAAGCAGTAGGTTAGCATGATTGTAAAATCTGGTTACTAAAATGTGTTTGCTGTGCATTATTTTCTATAAAGCAGACAGATTTATTCTAGGGACAGCAAGTAGGATAGTGCTCAACAAGGACATAACTCAGTGAGATCATATATATATATATATATATATATATATATATGTGTGTGTGTGTGTGTGTGTGTGTGTATGTGTATGTGTATGTATGTGTGTGTGTGTCTGTGTGTATGTGTGTGATGGCTTTTTTTTTTAATAATGCAAGTGTTTCTGAGAATTTGCATAACTGCAATATGATTTATAATAATTTTTATGAATACAATATTTTACTCTATTGACAATAATGAGTTTAAGTAAATGCTCATATACAAACAATTCAATATTTTTTTGGAAGCTGTTAATAGTATTCACATGACAGAAAATAGATGCATCTTAATATATGTAATGTCTGAATCATATTAGCCAAAGTTTTTGATTTAAATAAATGTTAGAACTAAATTTCTCTCCTCTTGATTTCTAACATCAAGATTATTTGAATGCTATTTGAATACAAGTGTTATATATTACATAGATCTATACAGTAGTATGAACAGTTTAAAAAAAAAAAAAGTTTATTTTAGTTTATATGATGCTGTTTTACCAAATGTGTAGTTTTGTCTTGACAGATAATTGAATTGAAAACTGTTAACCTCAGTTAAATATAACTAGTATTAAATTGATAAGGTGGTAGCTGAGGTACTGCTGCTTAGGGTAGGGGGTTAACTTGAGTAGTAAATACTACCCTAAGTTGGAGTTTTCAACTCCAGGCTGGATGCAAGGTTTAATCCTTACATTATTTTCACTTGTTCATTGTTATATGTATATAGTTTTGACATCCACAATATATTTTGTATACTCATTGTCACTACAAACAAAATTGAATCCTATACAAAATCCCATAAGAGATTTAATAAATACAGCTATATTTAAAGGTAGACCTAAAAGAGGAGATGTAACATTATTTATCTTGTTATTTGTTATTTCGATCATAAGATTCTTGAGTTCTAAAAATGCCAAATGACATCTTTAAAAGGAATTTCTTTAAACATTAATGGATTGAATAATCCGTGTAAAAGGGCAAGCCTAATAAGATACATTAGTTTACACAAGGCCAATCTAGTCTTCCTGCAAGAAACCCATCTCTTGAAAAAAGATATTGATAAACTAGCCACTAATAAGTATACAGTATTGGTTAGTTCAGAGCACACTCAGAAAAAAGAGGAGTGGCTATTTTATGGAATAAAAGTATGCCCATTCCTAAAACCATTAAGTCTTTTCAGGATGACAAAGGAATGTTTTGTATGGTTACAATACAAATTAATGGGAAGACTTACACTTTAATTAATGTATATTGGATACCTGGAATTGGTATTAATACAGTGAAACATCATATTGATAAGATCATATCATTCTCTATAGGGGATATTATTTTAGCTGGTGATTTTAATTGTATACTAGATGAAAGTGATACTACCACTATAAGGAAAAGAAGAATTACATCTAATGCAACACATTTAAATGATTTTGCTAATTCTTATCATTTGAATGATATTAATAATCAGATAGATTCAAAATCATTACCATACACCTTTTTTTCTAACAGATACAAAACTTATTCAAAATAGATAGGGTCTTTATTTCTAACCAGATGGTAACAGATTTAATTAATTCCAAAATCATTTCATGTCCTATATCTGATCATAACTCAATTGTTTTTGAATTCATGATAAAAATACTCATAATGTTCAGATCAAAAGGATACCAGCATACTTAACTCAGCTAAAAGACTATAAAGAATATATACTTTCAGAAGTACAACATTTTCTAGACATAAATAATACTCCTGAAGTCTCCATTGTCTATGTTTGGGATGCCTTAAAATCATATCTATATGGACAAAGTATCAGATGGTATAATAATAAAAGGAAATCTTGGGATAAGGAATTGTTAGATATTCAAAGTAAATTAGACTCTTATAAACATAATAATAAAGAAAATATTATGGACAAGAAAGTTATTGAAGAAATAAACAAACTAAATGAGAAATACAAAGAAATTTTAACTCATAAAGTTAAAATAACTTTAGAGAAATACAAGTTTTTGTCTTATTCAATAAGCCCCAAATACTTACATAGACTTAAAAATAAAACAAAAAGATTGAATAAACAAAACCATATCAAAGAAATCTTTTCTCTAAGATAAAAGAAGAATGTTTCTAGTATACCAGAAATAGTGGATGAATTTAGAAATCACTTTCAGAAGATTAACCATAACAACATTAACATGGAACCTAAAGATAAAATAAAGGAGTTTATAACTACAAACATGAATAAAAAGCTTAATAAACAACAGATTAAACTATTGGACAAGAGTATTTCATATACAGAAGTTATTACACAAATAAATAAGCTTAAATCAAACAAAGCACTGGGTAATGATGGTATTATACCAGAGATATATAAAATCCTTTCTAAAACTACATATTCATTAATACATAAGGTTTTTATTTTGGCCCAAACTGAGTTAATAACCCCCCCCCATCTTGGCAATATACCTTTATTTCGCCAATTTTAAAACCTAATAAAGATCCAACTAGATGTTCTTCATATCGGCCCATCTCATTACTTAATGTTGATTATAAAATGTTTATGAGTATTTTTGCTGATAGATTGAAGACAGTCATCCCCGGCATTATAGATATAGATCAGACGGGCTTCATTGTAAATAGAAATACTTTTGATAATATAAGAAGAACTTTAACATTAATTGATTTTGCAAATAGGAAAAAGAAAGATTTAACACTTATTAGTCTTGATATAGGTTCAGCATTTGATTCAGTTAGTTGGGACTATCTGTTTACCTTACTGAAATGCACAAACTTCTCTGATGCATTTGTAAATTTAATTGAGCATTTATACAAAGGAACGCTGGCTTATATTAAGGTAGGAACATATGTTTCACAAAAATACCCATTCTTAAAGGTACAAAGCAAGGATGTCCACTTTCTCCACTATTATTCACTTTAGTAATGGAGCCTTGGGCTAATTTGATTAGAAACAGTACTGACATAGAGGGTTTTGAAATAGACGAAAATACAACATCAAAAATTCAACTTTTGCAGATGATGTTCTAATTACATCAGCAGGATCTAATTCTTCTATGCAGTCTTTATTTGATAAAATGATGAATTTTAAAAGTATTTCTGGTTTAATATTCAATGAAGAAAAAACTAAAATACTACCTATATATACACGAAAAAATATTCTCATTAGTGATTTTACTGAATATGTACCCAATTCAGGTCAGATAACTTATTTAGGTATAATACTATCTAAAGATATTAAATCTATTATATATAATAACTATAATACCTGTTTTCTTAATATACAAAATCTTTTTAATACCTGGAATAATATGTTTTTACTATGGAGGAGAGACTTACAATTATTAAAATGATAATATTCCCCAAGATTTTATACTTAATACAATCAATAATACTTTCACCTACAAAAATAATTATCAAGAAACTGAATACACTAATGTTAAATTTCTTATGGGCACCTAATAGACCTAGGATTGCATTAAAGAAACATACTAATAGCTGGTCTCAAGGGGGTATTTCTTTTCCAGACTTTAATTTATATATTATCTCTTCTATTATAAAAGTTATTACTTTATTAATAGGTCAGTCATATATCGCAAAATGGAAAGATTATTGGTAGCTAATTAGTATGCACTTCATGAAAATCTCCTTAACACATAAAAATATGATTGTAAATAACTCCATGTTGTGGTTGCTAAAGGAATTTTGTACTTCACCTATTACACCTAAACATATGGTTTGTTACCCATTAAATATTATTATTAGTTATCGTAACTTTATATTCATGCACCCTAAGTATAGGGAATGGAATTTTATTGTATTCCTATAATGTATACTCAGGGTATGCTTATGTCATCTACTTCTGAAGGAGCTCATTTAGCTATAGATAATGATCTAAAGTACTGGTATCAGCTGATATCTGATAATAAAGTTAAAAATCTAGATTTCTTAAAACAAGAATTTGATCTAAGAGAAACTTGCTGGTTAGAGGTTCAGATCTTTAGACAACATCTCATTGATAGAATAGATCTAATGTCTATAACAGTTAAAGAATCTATTCCAAAACTGATTGATTACTTGATATTAAATTTACAGCATAAAGTTTCTGATAAAGGTAAACTTTCATATATACATAAAATTATCGGACAAGAAACTTTTTACAGTGTAGATTCATACTGGAATTATTTCACCTCTATTAATGGGGACCCACCAACTCAACAAGATACACAATATATATTGGAATCTGCTTATAGAACTACATCTTCCATTGTCTGGAGACTTTATACATGGAAATTTTTACATAGATCTTTTTATACACCTTTGATGATGAATAAAATAAATAATAAAGATAATCTATGTAAGAGATGTAATGTAGAAATTAATGCTGACTGGGCTCATATGTTTTATGACTGTATCAAGTTGAAAGAATACTGGAAGTCAATTAATGAATTTTTGCAGGCTCTTTTTACAGATAATTTCATTATTTCTAAGTCTCTTATATTATTCAACACACCTGTACCTCAATGTGTTAAAAAGATTAAGCTTCCCTTGTTATGGTCTATCCTAGCAGTGGCCAGGAAAATAATAACTAGAAATTGGATTTCAGATACACCTCCTTCATTCAATGAATTTAAAAATGTTATGAATATAATGTGCCATATGGAAATAAGCACAATTAGAATGAGAACAACTAGAAAAACATCATATTATATTGTATGGGATAATTTACAAAATTTGTTAAAAAATTCTAATTTCAATAGCACGGTATTTTAGTTTAATTAATTGATCTGATTGTAGTGGATGTCTTTGTAAATACTTTAGTTGTTTTGTTGAATATTATAATAATACCTATTTTTAATTACTTGTATAAAATTGTTATGATATTTCTCTTATATGTTAAAACAATAAACCTGTTTTGAAAAAAAAGAAGCCACAGTCCCAAATATCTGGAAATCTTTCTACTCTGTCCCACTGCATAAAGAAAGGAATGCTACTGACCTATCTAATTATAGACCCATAGCCATACTTTCCCTTCTCTCACAAATACTTGAAAAATGCATCCATACTCAGCTACTGAATTTTCTGCTCCATGAAAACCTGCGAGCTCCCACTCAACATAGTTTCAGACCAAACCACAGTACGTTATCTTTTACTCACACTGTAGCTGAAGCCAGATACAATAATCAACTTGTATCCTATCTTTTTCTCGACCTCTCCAAAGCCTTTGATACCATTTCACACTCTCTAATTCTATATAAACTATCTGATCTCAATCTATCTGGGCCCTCACTTGATTGGTTCACTTGTTATCCTTTTAATAGGAAACAATTACTCAGATGGCTAACTTCCTGCTCCTCCTTCCTTCCCATCAAATCTGCAGTCTCCCAGGTTTCCATCCTGGGCCCCCTTCTGTTCAATATCTATACCAGTGACCTCCATACCTCTTGCAAACAGTCCTCCCTTATTCAATATGCTGATGATTCTATGCTCATCTCCATCTCCAACAACATCACTCAACTCCTTACACACACCCAAGACTTTTTCCTGTCCATAGAAAAGTGGCTCTCTGATAATCAGCTCATATTAAATCCAAAAAAAATTAAACTGTTCTTCATCGACTTCTATCTCACCATAAATCAACCTTTGCCATCATATCCCTAGACAAGACCATCATCAAAGCAGAACCCCATATTAAGCTTTTAGGTACCATTATCAATGATGCTGAAATTTAACCTGCATATCTGGCAAAGTATTAAAAAAACACCAAAAACTAGGTCTATTATACAGAAATAAGAAATTGCTTAGCTGTGATGCTAAACTTTCCCTAACTCAAGCACTCCTCCTTCCCTCCCTTCTTTATGCAGCCATAATCTTTACTAACATCCAATCTACACTTTTATCTAAGCTAGCACAAACGTACCACAAAATAGCTAGATTTGCTAACTCACCTCATAACTGTCACCACTGCCTTGCTCTTAACACATTTCAATGGCTAGAATTCCCCCAGCTACTCCAGCTGTCTCAATTTCAAATCACACATGCCATTTTATACAAACCTACATCCTGCCCCTCTCTCTCCTCCCTTGTATTCTACTACACCCCCAGTCATTATCTCTGTACCTCTAATCAACAACTCCTTGACAAATATAAACCTAACAAAAACATTGGAAAATTACTTTATAAATACTCTGTAGCCTAAGCCTGGAATAAACTCCCCTCATACATAAGAACCATTTCCCACCCCAATCATTTCAAAAAGGAGCTAAAACAATACTGACTTTATACAAGGTCCTGCCCCTATCATGTCCCTACCTAATCCTCCCCACCACTTTTTCTCCAAGTATTCATTTACACAAATTTAGACTCCTCTATTTTCCTCTACTCCAATCACACTGTTTATATTTTTTTAACTCCACAATCTAGGCTACTGCAGCTCATGTAAATATGTATATATTTAAGCTCTACTTTAACTCTCTTCTCTTTATTATAAAGCTCTACTTGAATATTTTCATTTAAGGGATGTCATTTTCTAACACTCCTTTTTCTTTTCTGTCATTTAATTCTACCATTGCTTTTTTTTTTGTACAAAAAATAAATTGCAAATGTATTAACTAAAATTGCATTAATTACAGCACGTTTTTCATGTTATTTCTCTATTCATAAATATTTTTGTGTTTCTATTACTACTTTGTGGTTTGTACAACTCTGGAGCTTTTCTCCTTGGGTCTCCACTGAAAATGAGCTTCTAGCTCAGTTGCACCAAGCCGGTTAACAAATGTCAAATAAATAAATAAATAAAGTAGTGAGTGTCTACCTAGAGAATTACTTGTGTCTTTTTTCTTTATAGCCAACTTGTGTTCATAACTACTTTTAGCCAGCTTTCTCATAGTTTTCCCAACAGAACCCTGGGCAGGAATCACAAAATGCCAAGTAAACAACTCCTTCTGAATCATGACTATATCTGTTTCTTGCCCAAAGGTTTAAATTCAGTACCCTGATGTGAACGTTAGAAGTGTTGCTAATAAATCAGCACTGCTTACACCTGCCACATTTGTAAATACCACATGTATTTGTTTATAATGGTGTAGTTTGATGGTGCTCTAACATAGATCTCAGGTTATGAATTATTTTGTAGGTAAAAAAGGGGCTATTACCAATAATTTTGGCTAATTCACCATTACCTAAAACAATCTTTCAGTTGTCTCTGAATATGTCTCTGATAAGATGCATACCACTGGAAATAGGAAGTGGAAAAGCCCTAGTCTATTTAACCAATAAAGTATTTGTGGAAGTGAACTCATCTTCCCTGTTTGCCATAGTCTCTGGCTGATATTTTATCAAAATAGGTTTGGCTTTGTTTGATCTGACCAGAAATGCCAGTCAATGTTGTAGCCTTTTTGGAGGAAAAGCAATTTTAAATATTCTGTTTCTTCCTCAAAAATTGTTTACTGGTGAGCCTACTACGTCTGATGAGTTGTCCTTTTACCACCCCTTTACTTGCAAATTGAGAAGCTCCTTCCTCTAGGGAAATTGTGATGGCCAAATAATTGATGGTCTTTCCTACCCAACTCATAGTGTACCATAGAAATGGAGTACTGGAATTAATGAAGTAAAACAAATGATGTTCTACTTTTTTTTTTCTCGTACAAAACCAAAGTAGAACATCATTTGTTTTACTTCATTTCCATAGAAAATGAGTTGATCTATGAACCTCCTGTAAAACTACCTTTTCAAACAAGGGGTAAGGTTTGAGCTATACCTGCTCACACAAAGCCAGTACCAATTTAGCAAATATGGTGGTTACTCTTGCCCCCATAGCAATTCCTGTTTTTTGTTTATAGTATTTCCTTTGAAACTTGAAAAAGTTGTTTTCTAAAACTACTTCCAACAAGACACAAATAATGTTTAGTATGTCGTTATCAAAGTCAGAATCTACACTTCAATCACTATGTGTCCATAGTGGTGAGACACACATTCTACATTGTGCACATCATAAATAAGACCATCACATCCAAGACCATGGAGGTCATAGCTTTGTTGTACTCTACCCTTATCAGACCACTAATTGAGTACAATGCTCCCTTCTGTATGTACCTCACCAGACACCTGCAACAACTGGCAAAAACAGAGAGGTTTGTGACTGGGAGAATCCAAGGCCTCCAAAACATGACAAACATGGAAAGACTGAAAGACTTGTCACTTTAAAATAGCTAGGACCAGCTCTGAGGTTAACTGTCACTCCAGACACAAAATACAAAGAACAAAGTAAAGTCCATTGATCAGAAACACTAGGCAATTAATAGTAAGTACCAAACGTGTTTATTTAGAATACACAAAGCTTTCAGGCCAATGCCCTTCTTCAGTGTGTTACATAACACACTGCTATTCACTTACATTTAAACTAAAACATTCATGACACAGCCCAATCAGAAGAAGACAGCAATTAACTGCATATTCATATTTAAAGACATAAAACACATTTAAAACATGAACTATTTCCTGTCTAAACTAAATCTTGCACTCTAAACTTATAAAAAGTATAAAATATATCTATAAAAGGATATATTAAAGTACCTACACACCCATTTCATCCTGGCCCCCCAACTTATTCACTCCAACATGCCATGCTGATGTCATCCACTATAAGCTGACCTGTAGTCTTGTAACAGCCAGACTTGTGCAGTGGCATTTGCATAAAGTACTGAGTTCTGTAGACTGTGCACTTAGATTCTTTTGCAAATTCATGACCAACTGTACATAGCCTAGAAATTCTGGTGGCTTGATTTTCAAATATGTTTTGGAAGACATGCCTTGGATGCATATTATCTTTATGCAAGTAGTGATTCCTCCAAGTCCTCTTTCTATAAATACTAGTCTCTAGTCCTGCAAACAGATGTAAAGATAACTTTACTTCAAGAAACTCAATTGCTGTCTTAGAATATTGTTCTTCAAAGAACAGGAAGGTGGTCATGCTATTCAAAAAAATCTATGAATAAATTCAGTTGAGCATCATCCCCTTCCCAGAAGAAAAGAATATCATCCACAAATCAACCTATAATAAATCAGGTGGCTAGCTCATGGGTTGACTTTGTTAAAGACATGTTCTTTCTCCCATTGGGCAATCACAATGTTGGAGTAACTATTGGCACATGGGGTGCCCATGGCAACACCCCGATGTTGCCAATAGTATTTGTCACCATAGATAAAGAGATTGTTCTCTAGGATGATTTCTAATAATAAACAAATTTGTTCCATGCCTGTCAATCTAGACTGCACAAACCATTTGACAGCTGCAATGCCATATAAATTGGAAATGACAATAAAAAGGCTCCGTACATCTAGGGTCACCAAAATAAAATTGGAGAAATCTGTATATGATTTCATCTTCTCATACAATTTCTCTAGAAAGTCTCCAGTATCTTTGAGTATGGTATCTACTTCTGGTAGGACTTTTTTAATTGGTCTGCAACATATACCGAAAGTGATTCTGTGATCCAACCCCTTCCAGCTACTATGGGGCACGGGGGGGGGGGTCACTTATACATTTATGAATTTTTGCCAGACCACTAATAGTGGGTATCTGAGCATGTGCTGTACTAAAAAAAATCAAAAAGCCCTTGAGAGATATGTCTGGTGGTAAGCATATCACTCGGGGTGTTACTGATCTCATTAACTACTTTTTCAAGCTCTTTCCTAGTAATATTTTGATAGGTTTTATCATCTCTTAGCATCTGCTCTATTTTTCTCTTGTAATCATTTCAGTTCATTACCACCAGCGCCCCTCCATTATCTGCTGGTTTGACTACAATCTCATCATTTCTCATTAATTCCAATAAAGTTTTTCTTTCTCCAGTTGTTAAGTTATGATATCGTTAGCCTGTTTGCTGCTGTCTTAAGTTGGCAACATCGTTCTCACATAGATGTATGAACAGATCGATAGCTGGATGGTTTACTGGCACAAAGGTGCTCATTTTTTATGTACTGTTTTTGCTGATAAGTGGTGTCATTCTTCACGGTTTCATTGCCAAAATATTCTTTAGTGAGACATTTCTCCCAAATTGTTTAATGTCAATCACAAACTTTCTCAGCCTAGAATGAAAAGCTGGAATGAATGACAAACCTTTATTCAACACTTTAATAAGGTCATTACTTAGGATGAAGTCTAACAGGTTAAACACCAAGCATGGGGATGTTTCTATGTCACTGACTTCTTTCATTTCCTCTTCCTGCTTAGTGATCTGTTCATTCTCTTCTGAGTTGTCCTGATGTGAAAAGTATTTTCTGAAAAAAATGAAATGTGTGCAGCTCCATCTTTAGGCTTAGTACTTATTCCTGTAGAGGTGGAGGGGTAAACAATATTCAAGCTCAATTGGCTGTTAACATTCGCATTCTCTATACTAGTTAACACAGATTCATTATGGTTAGATACATTCTCAGGTACAATACTTGGTATTGCATCATCACTAGCTACAGCAACAAAACTCTGTTTGGTGTTAGTTTTGTTTGCATGTGAATTGAAATTCCTGTCATGGTTGGAACTTTTAGTTGTAGTGTAAATTTTAATCCTACCCTTTACTACACCATTTGAATCATTAGATGCATTATTTTTAGGCCATTCAAAAACATTGCCCTGTTCAAAATCTTTGTAATCTCTCAACATTTTTTTTTCCTTTTTTGCTCTTTTAGTTTGTGTTCATACAAATTTAAATGATTCTGTAGCATCTCAAGTCTGTTAAGACAAGTTTCATTTAAATCAATAAGTTCCATGTCAGCTTGTTTTTTCTTGATAATTTCAGTCAATTCTTCTTCTTTAGGTTTAAAAAAACTGTAGAAGCAGTTTAATATAACTGAAGCTTGTCTCTAGATCAATTGCTTGCCAGCGTGCTACAAGCCCTGGAAAGGTGTTTCCATAACTCGGCATGCACTTAACTCTTAAGCCTCTGTGAATTAACTGATGGTGTAGGCAGGCTTCCAAATGGAAGTGCTGCCACTGTAATCTATTTAATTGCTATACTGCATTTTCTACTTCTAGAAATAACCTTTCAAAATTCTCATTACTGTCAGTGAAGTCAATTTCCTTTGAGGCATCTTGTTCAAAGTCAACATTAAGCAAGGGATTAGTTGAATCAATTAAGAGTTCAGGCATGATCTTATTATTAATAGAGTTTAAAATAGGTTTATTCACAAGAAAGTATTTGCCCAAACTGTTGTCTGCCATGTGCTGCTACAGGTAAGAAAAATGTATATAGAACAATCCAAAACAAACCTGTTAGTAGCTGAAGGTGTTCCGTGAAAAAAGGGCAATGTAGTAAATGAGTCATGAACGAATCACAGTGGACACCCAAAAGACTCTTAAAATATTTTATTAAAACAAACCCTCAATAAAAAGGAAATGTTTGTAGCAAAATCCTTGTGGAAAAGAGTATCAGCAACTTAAAATACATTTGCACAGAAAAGGCTAATCTAATAGGGATGTGAATCTAAAGAATTGTGACATACAGAAAATTGGAAAGAAGAAGGGTCAACCCTATTTTTCCAGTCAATCTGCACATGATGAGAAAGCTACTAAGCATAATAATCCCTTTCCACCACTAAGGTCCATCTTAACTTATTCTACAGATGCTCGACAAGTATGTCACATCATCAGGAAATATTAGCCAGTGCTGACAGAAGATCAAAGTTTAAGAACAATAGTTGGGATGCACCCAGATTTACCTTCAAAAATAAAAAGAATATCAAGTGACGTTTGTGCTATAAAGATGGAACTACTAAGAGATCTCAACATACTAAAGGCAGAAAAGGGACTGTTAAATGTGGAAGATGTAAGGCTTGTCAGTACATCAATGTTTCTAACTTGTTTTGCCATCCAGTTTCTGGACAGCTATTTTCATTAAAGGTGCGAGCCAACTGCAATAGTAAGCATCTAATATATGTGGCTGACTGTCAAAAATGCAATGCATTCTATATAGGAAAGACTGATTGCCATTTTAAAGAAAGAATTCTTCGCCATATACGTGACATTGCCCGTTCACAAAAGACTGATGCTTTAGCACAACATGTTAAAATGCATCCTGCACAGTCCTTCAAGTTTATGGTGCTACAGCTGATTCCTGAAAACATAAGGAGAGGAGATGTGCAGAACTGAACTGAAGTTGCCGAAATTGACTGGATCATCAATCTACAAGCTGATCGTGAACTCGGACTTAATGGTGTGTTACCATTAAAATCTATTTTAAAGACTAAAAGCTTTGAAGTTTGTCACTGATCTGAGTTAAAGAAAAGTGTGTCCTTTCTTCCTTACCTTTTCAGCCTGCTTTGAGCCAAGGAAAAATGTGTGTGTCCCCCCACCCTTTTTTTTTACTCCTCGCAGAGAAATACCTTATTGACACGAGCTGGAGGTGTTGGCTCATATAGGCACTGCAACTGGATTAGGCTATTTAGCTATGGTTCATGTACAATGAATAACTGCCCTTTACATGACAATATTTACTTCATTGAAACAGAGAGCTAATCTACTATTTTATGATTCATTTAACATATCTTTTTTAAACTAAGATGTTGCATTAATTTTTTAACCCTTCTGAAGAAAGAGGACTGGTATTTGCTCTATTAGAGTGGTGTTTACATATAAAGTAAATGTACACCTAATGAAGCAATGCCCTAATTCGCACTTAAAGTTTTTCCACTGACTGGATCTCAGGGAGGGTACATTTTTTCCATCATGTTTCTGATAGGATGTCTTGCTTGGCTTGTATTGGAGGTGTCAGTTTGTGTGAATGTCTTGATTTGGTAAGCCTTCCTTAAGCCTAGGGCCAATTTAAAGTGTCCAATCCACCTATAGCATGTCTTTGGGATGTGGAAGGAAACCAGAGCACCCGGAGGAAACCCACACGACCACAGGGAGGACATGCAGACTCCGCACAGAAAGCACCCCAGGCGAGGATCAAACCAGAGAACCTCTTGCTGTGAGGCAGCAACACTAAATGCTGCACCACCATAGCCACCCAGTTGCAACAGGATCTGAGGAGGGGGTAATCCCGAAAGCACTTATCCATTCTGAATGGTGCACTTTTTATGTCTTTACCCATTTTTCCATGAATTTTGCAACAAACATTTCCTTTATATTGAGGGCTCATTTTAATAAAGGATTTTAAGAGTCTTTTGGATGTCCATGGTGGTTTGTTCGTGACTCATTTACTGCGTTGTCCTTTTTTTCACAGAACACCTTCAGCTGCTAGCTGCTTTGTTTTGGATTGCTCTGATTTGGATATGGTGCCATGACTTATGATGTGCACAACATAGGCTTTCAATAGCAGTGTGGACAGTTGGTGGTTGAAGTTCAGATTGTTATCTACATGTATTTATAGTGCTTGCATCGCTGGCTTTTTACATAGCAGGACTGTTTTCAATGCCATAATTAGCAGGAAATTCTGCAGAAGGACAAAATAAGGAAACATTTTTGCATTTATTTGTGGACCATGTGGCTTTGTCAACGATCATTTGTATGTTTTAGCCCCTTCTGTAGTATGCTATCATCATATGTGGACTCAGTGATTGCACCCAGTATGCAAGAATCAGCAAAATCAGTAAGCCAAAGGCAATATACTTTAGCCTGAACTGTCAAGAAGTAGACCACAAACAGTAAAGGGCCAATGGTGACAGCTCTATCAACTTTCACAGTATGTTTTCTGTCAGTGGTCTGACTGGTTGACCATCTAGTGACATATGCTGTATCACCAGCTGGGTGAGTTTCTCAATGATACCTGCATGGGGGATTGTGTCCAAACCCTAGGTCAGATCAGGATAGCCAATATGCACTGTCTTACCTTCATCCAGGCCTATCACACAGAATCAATCAGCTGTGACAACATCAAAGATCACCTATCACGTGACTCACCACATACACCTTTCTTCCACAGTTGAATACACACTTCAAAACACCCTCCACACAGATTACGTTCATATAGAAGGGTGTGCATCAGTATGCATCCATATGAACTGGGAGGGACAGCACCCAATGCATGCATGTATAGACACATCCTGTCTTTCCTCATCTGTGAGGTAGACCAGCATATCATCATGGACCTTTTACTAAATGGACACTAGTAATATCCCAGCTGTGTGCAACAGACCTATGTGAGTTGTTAATGCAACATCATATCTGTTACATCATTTAGATGTCCTCAAAGAGGTCATCATGGGCATGCATGAAGATAACACTATCATCCTTTTGAACTTGACAAGCTCAAGGCATTTGACACAAATCCAGACTGAGGTATTCACTCATCACTGTCAGATGTGGCCATAAACCCTATATCATCAAGTGGAGAGACCACTGTATCACATTCATGGCATGGAAATATGTTGAAACATGTTAAGTGAACTATATCTCAGGTCCAGTGATCAGGTACATACATCAGTTCTGTCTGCTAGGCCCTTTCCTGTCCATTATTTAAGTCACAGACCTCACAGGTGATATACACATCCTGTGTCCAAATAGCTGTCTGAAGGACTACAAATTGTGGCAATCATTGCCTCCAACTCTGATATTAGTATAATACAGGCAATATCAACACACACCAAAGATTGCTACCACAGCCATGACATCACCTGCAGTGACACAAAAAGACAGGGGATTTGTTACATCAGGAAAACAAACACACAACCCAAGTATGATGTAGACATCACACCCTACAATCAGACCAATAGGTATGTGACCTGTGTCCTGGGGTAGATGATATGTGGAATGTACACCAGCATGTAGCCAAAGTGCTGACTACACCTTTGTATGTGACACAGCTACTGAATATGTGAAGAACATCCACATCACAGACCATAATACCTCATAGTTCACAGCCCTCATCACACCAATTAATGAGTACAATGCATCCTTCTTCATGTAGTTCACTACATATCTTCCAGTGATCTGTAACTGAAGTGCACCTCTTTTGCCACTGTGAACTGTCACACATCTTATTGGCTATACTTAGGTATTCTTTTTGTGGCATAAACATTGCTGTCTAATGGTGCAGAAACTCCATCAAGCTGTTACACCAGATGCACGTGTGATACCTATTACAGTGATGAACACAGTACATACATAGCTGTCTGATAACATTAATGGTATAGGTAATATTTGTGACAGCATGGATTGTGCTATCCATGTATATATATATATATATATATATATATATATATATATATATATATATAGTCATGGCATAACACTGAAACTTCACAAATGTCGAAGACAGTATAATCAATCGGGAACGGTTTTACCATGGGTCGAGGTAGGTGTACAGTATAATACCCTACTACAAACATCCTCCCTACCTCGACCCATGGTAAAACCATTTCGATTGATTATACTGCCTTCACATTTGTGTTTCAGTATTTTGACTATTTCAATGTTATGAAGTGACGCTCATATATATATATATATATATATATATATATATATATATATATATATATATATATATATATATATATATATATATATATATATATATATATAGATATATATGCCATGCACACCAGTCAATTAGCCTGTATTGATCATAATGTCACATGCAGGTATAACGTTGTCCTTCCTAACACCTCCAGCAGATGTTATATTGTCAGGACAGTGTGCATGATTATCCTCATAGTATGCAGATATGTCAGAATAATTGTTCAAATGTGTCTGTGCAGAACCCTTTCTGAACACTCTAAATCATATATGTTATGTCAGAGACATGAGATTACTGGTGGTATTATTCTGATATTGTCCATGATTCTGCATGCTTCTTCTAATGCTGTCCATGTGCCTTTACCTGTGTCCCACTTGCTGGAGACGTCTGCTGAGATTTCACTCATATTCAAGCAAATCAGTTTGTACAACTTTACAAAATGCACACTACCCCAACTATATATAACATCCCTGATAGATGCCCTGTGCATTGTTCATGTAAAGATGCTTATTTCACACAGACATCCTCCCCATTGTTATGTCAACTTATGTTGCAGTCACATAATACACATTTCACTGTGCAGTCCTTACTGTACCATATTGACATGTGATTGGTGTTATTGCTACAACCATCTTCCATTGACATGCGCTGATCTGTTGTACATTAGGTTGTTTCACCTGTCCTCTTTCCCTGTGTTCATTCCTGCAATTCGTATGTGTATCCTTATTCAATACACACACTTCCCCTGAGTCTGTTAATTTTATATGGCAGTCCATGTACCCTTACAAATCATTTACACAACTTCAGTACAGAATGCCAGGAATGGAATTTCACAATAATCTGCATTGTAGATACACTGTCCTGTACTGCGTTTGGACCATATACTTAACTATCATACATCTTAACTGTCCAGATTTTCACAGAATGTCCAATTTTTGCCTTATATATCTTTTTGAGTGTTCCTTATCAATTTGTGGTTTTCTGCCATATTACTGGGATGATCTCAGGAATGATGTGACTCAATAATTACATACATTTGGGTTTCAGACTTAAAATTCTTCAGAACATGTATCTTAACACAATCTCCTGGTTATTCTAGCACAATTCTAAAGAACAAATATGTCAAATATGTCCCTATTTCTGGGTCATTGTCCCCCCATTATGGTGGCCTTTGTCCAGATGTCTTGCACGAAGATATTGAGAGCTACCTGTTAAGCCCTGGTGATCATTGTGGCATTTTGCACAAAACCGCAGACCTCTGATTTAAACAGAATTGCTATTCATGTTCACTTACATGGTTTCTGTTAAGAAACCTCACTTATTTATGTTTAAACGTGGTGCGCAGCATGAATATGCAATGAGCGCTGCTGCTCACTATGCAGCACCGTCCACACATGTAAACTCTGTGTAGGTGATGTGTGAAGCCTACATGGAGTTTATTGAATCCCAGCAATTTCTTTCCTTAATGTATTCTATTTGCTCGTTGCTGTACACTATTTATCTCACCAAAACAGTCCTTAATATATGAAACAATAGGCACAAGTGCAATCATCATCAGTAAGTCTAGATTTACTATAATAATGGTAAGCAAATTATTCAAATTTTGACATGAGGAATACAGATCATCAGTGTTATCAGGCTTTACATTTAAATATACATAGCATTTACCACATTGTACAATTTATTTGTGCTTTAGCAAATCATTAATGGTATACTCATTTAAGGGCTCCATATTCATTTGCAAAAGAATAAACAATTAAGGAAACTCCACAGTCAATCACAAACCGAGATAGGATTGTTTAGATAAGCTCTAGATGCATGTCCTTGTTGCCCTGTCAAAGTGTGCATGCAAAAAAACACAGCTGATCAGTATTGACACTTCAAAGATCTACTTACTAAGAATCAAACACATAGAAGCAACAAACAATCTCAAAATGAAAGCAAAGAGTTTCTTTTTGTGATATATTACTCAGAACCATACCATCCACTTTCAATACACCAAGTCTGAATTATGGAACTGTTACAGGAAGGGTTTCTCCTGGTCTGGGTTGTGGCAGGAGCAAGTGTATGGTTAGTACATATTATCTCAGCCCTGCCTCTAAACCTAATCCTAC
>NC_056741.1:1716377213-1716384713 GCF_019279795.1 Protopterus annectens | reverse complement strand
CAGAAACCCGAATTTTTTCTTAGGGAAAGAATTTGGTTATCCGTTTCTGTTGCTTTGGTGTTTTCAGTGCTGTGGTGGAAAGTTACAGGTCGGATTCAGGTAAGTGTGTGATTGTGTGGATGTGAGTGTTAGGGTGGGTTAGGTGAGTTAGGGTTAGGGCGCGGGTTAGGTATGTGTGCGATTGTGTGGACGTGAGGGTTAGGGTGGGTTTAGGTGAGTTAGGGTTAGGGAGCGGGTGAGGTGAGTGTGCGATAGTGGCGGACCTTAGGGTTAGGGTTTGGGTTAAGGTAAGTGGATAGTTAGTGGTGGGTGCATAGTTTAGTGTAGGGTTAGGTGTCAGATTTTAGGTGTATGTGTGTGGATTTCTGTTTTTTTGGTGTGCTTGTGTTGTGCGTATGTGTTTTGGATCAACGATTTTTCTCCCTAGGAAAAAAATCGCTGATCTGACATTTCGAGATTGTAAGCTTTCTCTTACATAAGGTCGATCAATCAGCGTTTGCTTTTTTAAGCGTTCGCTGATCTAATATAGACCCTCTTTATTTCTAGATGCGAACCCCTTAGTAGTTAGATGGGCCACATAGAAGGATTTCCTAACTACTTTGGCAATATGATTGTCAAAGGAGCGATAACTATCTACCTAGGTCCCCAGATCTCTTATTACATCTTATGTATTAAGGGGCCTGCCGCCTATGTGGTAATTCTTGGGTGTTTTGTTTTTCCCAAACGGGATGACTATGCATTTTTTGGCATTTAGCTTGAGGTCATAACTTTGACACCAGGTGTCTGTCTCAGTAAGGCCTTTTTGAAGGATCTCCATGTCAGCTGGAGAGTCAATTATGGCTCCCAGTTTGCAGTCATCGGCGAACTTGGTTACCCATAGTCCTCCTGTGTTTGCCTGTACTTCTGAGAAATATATGCCGAACAGTAGGGGTCCCAGAACCGAGCCTTGTGAGACACCACTTGTGACTGGTTTAGAGTCGGACCTGGTGCCCGCTATTCTTGCCATGTGAGTTCTGTCTGTAAGCCAGTTGGCAACCCATCTTGTGACATAGGGGTTTATGTTCAGGACATTGTATATATACATATATATATATATATATATATATATATATATATATATATATATATATATATACATTTATAAATGTGTGTGTATATTTTTATGCATGTATATACTTACAGACACATACACGTGTACATACATGCACACGCTCTCAAACACAAACACACACACACACACACACACACACACACACACACACACACGCACACACACACACACACACACACACACACACACACACACACACACACACACACACACACACTCAGAAACAAAGACAAAACCATGAATCTACATATAGGAATATGCAGGAACACGTGTCAGCAATAAATAAGTTCTTATTTACACTATTTGCATAGCTGAAAGAACACTTAGATTTTTGATACATCCTTAGTGTTATATGAGCTATGCAGAAAAGAAGAGCAGCATGAAATATATTTGTATATTGTGTATGTTGTGCTTCAAATACAGTTGGATGTTACTAACAGCAGTTTATGGAAAGAAAAACAGATGTCTTAATTGTGCCCCTATTGTCCTGGTTAGTAAATGTAAGTACAAATACATAAAGCATACCCAGTGTCTAAGGAGTAGGTATAGCACACATAAGTAATAGTCATTTCTTATTTTGTTAATTAATTTTACAGACAAAATATGGCATTCAGTTGACAAATGATTAAACTAAAATGTCCAAAGCCTCAGGAGGTTACAGTCACAAATCACTGATCTCCCAACGATACAGAATACAAAAATGCACTTTTTACACCCCACTATCCTGGGGCAAGCTTCCACACCACTGATCTCTAAACATAGATATAAGTTGCATAAATTCAGAGAAGGGGGAATAAGTAAATACCAAAACTAAAACTCCCTCTTCTCAAAGTACACAGTGTAGTAAATTTGCAAGCTAGACAGCGCTAATGAGTAATTATATTGCTTTGAGCTTCTCTAGTATCTTGGCCAAAGGTGACAACAGGCCTGTAAGAATGAGGCATCAAGCTAGGTGCTGGATCTTGCTTAGAGACTGGAATGGCTTTGCAGTTTTCAGCAGTTCTGGAACAACAGCAGTATGGCTGCAGCTCTTAATTACATGTCTACAAGGGACATGAATAATTTTTCAAAGAACTTTCAAATAAAGACAGTTTTAGTCTATCCACAACAAGGAATTTGACAAAGTCAGTAATTGATTTAAGATAATGTAATGTCACTAAACTGAAAGATGTTAAGGAATCTAAAACTTTTCTCTCGGAGTATAACAAAAGGTAGTAGCCAGGGGCAACCATTTGGAAAGTCAGTTTTGACACAGGTTGCCCTTCTTCTTATCTTCATAAGAATCGAACAATTGAGCCAAAGATCTGAAAGATTTAGTTCTGTCAAGACAGTACCTCAGTTGTCTGTGGAAATTCAAGGTATGGAATATCCTTTCTCCCTTGCTTTTAGGTTCAGGAAAGAAAATTGGGGGGATGGATAGTTTGGCTTCAAGTAAACTTGGGTATCACTTTAGGCATAAAAGAAGGATTAGTTCTCATAGAAACCCTGTCTCTGTGGAAAATGAGATAGAGATGACACACCATAAGCACCTGCAGCTCAGATAACCTCCTTTCAGAAATCAGAGCAATTAGTGACACTGTTTTCTATGTTAAGATCCTCAGGTCAGCCACTTTACCCAGTTGAAATGGGGCAGGTGTTAGATTCTCTAACACAAAGTTAAGATTCCAAGGAGGACCACTGGTTTTCGTAGAGGTCTCCTATGCAAAGCCCCTTTCAAAAACATTTCAACATAAGAATGTATTGAAAGACATGCTGAAATGGCCAATAAATGAACCTTGATGGAGGAGCTGGAAAAGTCATAAGATAGTGACTCACACAAACATTGTAAAACCAGAGAACAACTTGCTCTGAATGGGTGCTGGTTATGTTGTTGACACTAACTAGAAAACCTTTTCCATTTGCTAAAATATGATTTTCTGTTAGCAGGCTTTCTTGCCTTCATTAGTGCCCACATCATGTTCTCCATAAACAGGTGCCTAAAGGGAGTTAAGACCCTATCGTCCAGGCAGTCAGTTGACATTGATTGGGGTTGAGGTGTATCAAACACCCCTGTTCTTCTGTGAGAAGATCCAGTCTGTGAGGAAGCTTATGATAATTTCCCTTGTCATTTTCAAGAGAAGGAAATGAAAAAAACACTGTTGCCAGAGCCAGAAAGAGTTACCACAATGATCGGTGTGTGTGTGGGGGGGGGAGGGGGTGAATAACTTCTGAATCTTCAGAAGTACTCTGCATATCAATGGAGGGGGTAGAAAAGCATGGAAAATTCCTCTCCCAGCAAAAAGAAAAGGCATCTATCTTCCAGACATGGAGTTCTGGAGCAGTTGCCAGCTGATGGATCAGAGAGGAAGCAAATATATTTATTTGTGGAATTCCCCATAAATGGACTAAATCTTGGAAGACCCCTGAACTAATTTCCATTCTTAAGGGTCTGCCCTTATCTTGCTCTGCTTTTCTGCCACACAGTTTTACTCTGAAAGAACGTAGGATGCCTGCAGAGTGAGATTGAAGCTACAACCTAAGCTAACATGGCTAGTCCACAAAGGATGTGCAGCCTGTCTCCCCCATGCTTTTTGATATACCACATCACTGTGGTATCAACTATAACAACTTGAAAAGGTCCTGGGGACTAAAAGTGTTCAGACAGTTGAGTGTCTTGATCAAAGCAAGCATCTGTTTTATATTTATTTGCTGGCATCTGTCCTTCATATCCCACAAACCTTGAATGTCTATCCCTCCTGAAACTGTTCCCCAAGTAAAGTCTAATGTGTCTGTGGTGACTGACTGATTTGTAGCCAAGAGGGAGAAGAGGATTCCTGGCTTATGGATATTTTCTGTCTCCACCAAGAGATTTCTCTTCTGAAAAACTCCAGCACTGGGATTTGAAAAGACAAGGCTGTTGGTTCTGGTACCAAACAGACTCCAGCTACCATTGTATCTTTATTATGTGGAGTCTTGTCAGGAGTATCATAAGAATCATCGAGACAATGAGACCCGAAATCCTGAGGTATTCCCTTGCAGGGACCAAAGTCTAAGTGGAAAACCAGACTGAGCTAGCTGAAAATTTGGGCACATGGCAGGTGCCCTGAAGTTTGAAAGCTGGCCAGCTGTTATTTCCTTAGCAGCATATAACCGATACAGCTAATGCTACTGCAGCAGTGGTCAATATGTTGTATATCTGTTAAGGCAGTTGTGCTTATCTATTCAAAACTAGTATGCCTCCCTCCCCCCAGAAGA
This sequence comes from Protopterus annectens, assembly GCF_019279795.1. Classification (NCBI taxonomy): domain Eukaryota; kingdom Metazoa; phylum Chordata; order Ceratodontiformes; family Protopteridae; genus Protopterus; species Protopterus annectens. The sequence continues at coordinate 1,716,380,368 of NC_056741.1, read as the reverse complement.
TGAATATGGTCTAGTAAATTTCTTACTATCCCTTGTTGTGATATCTGAAGATGTGTACCTAGATAATACCAGAGAGTGTGGGAGATATAAATTTAGGATGGCTACAAGAGTGATACTGATTTTTGGGTATGACAACCACATTTGCACAAAGTAACATTCATACTGAGGTAATGATTATAGAGCAGAAAGAAAAGACATTGAACAGAGCAGTGAGAAGTCATCCTAATACTGAATTTGCCTGGTAGCATCGTAATGCTGTTGTGAGTTATTCATAAAGATGGAAAATAGTAGTGCATCAAATGTAGAGCCCTTATGAGCACTCGGAGGGAGAGATGGGAGGAGGTGATATTATGCCATACCAAGCAAAGTGCCTTAAGACAATACAGGAGGAGTGACATATGGAAGGGGATGGTTTTATATTATATCCAGCACAGAGCTTAGGGACACCCAGAGGGTGTGGTAGATGGAAGGACATGGCATTATATGATATTGTACCAATCACAGAAATTTAGGAACACCCAGTGGGAGTGATACCTGCTATTTCATATTAAGCACAGAGCCTTAGGACAATGCAGAGGGAGTGGCAGATGGAAGGAGGTGGTGTTATATCTTATCAATCACAGAACTTTAGAACACCCAGTGGGAGTGGTACCTGCTGTTATATCATACTAATCACAGATTCATAGGACAATGCAGAGGGAGTGGCCTGTGGAAGGAGGTGGTGCTATATCTTACCAATCACAGGACTTTAGGAACACCCAGTGGGAGTGGGACCTGCTGTTATACTAATCACAGAGCCTTAGGACAATGCAGAGGGAGTGGCAGATGGAAGGAGGTGGTGTTATATCTTACCAATCAGAGAACTTTAGGAACACTCAGTGGGAGTGGTACCTGCTGTTGTATCATACTAAGCAAAGAGCCTTAGAACAATGCAGAGGGAGTGGCAGATGGAAGGAGGTAGTGTTATATTTTACCAATCACAGAACTTTAGGAACACCCAGTGGAAGTGGTAACTGCTTTTATATCATGTCAAGCCCAGAGGTGTAGGACAATGCAGAGGGAGTGGCAGATTGAAGAAGTTAAGTTTTATAACATATCCAGTACAGATCTTAGAAACACTCAAAGGAAGTGGCAGATGGAAGTTGGTGTTGTCATATCTTACCAATCACAGACCTTTAGGAACACCCAGTGAGACTGGTACCTACTATTATATAATGTATACCCCACAGCCTTAGGAACACCCAGAGGGAGTGGTAGATGGAAGAAAATAGTGTTACATCTTAACAGTCAGAGACCCTTAGGAACACCTAGTGGGAGTGCTACCTAATATTATATCATGTCAAGCCCAGAGCCTTAGGACCACCCAGAATGAGTAGGAGATCTAAGGTGATGGTCTTACATCTTACCAATCACAGACCATTAGGAACATCCAGTGACAGTGGTACCGGATATTGTACCATGTCAAGCCCAGAGCCTTAGGAACACCCAGAGACAGTAGCAGATGGAAGGAGGTGGTATTATTTCATGCCAAGCACAGAGCTTTAGGAACACCCAGAGGGAGTGGCAGATAGAAAGAGATGATATTATCAAACATATTAGAAACACAAAGAGGAAATGTCAAACTGGGAGACTTGGTATTGTATCATACCAAGCACATTGCCTAAGGAGCATCCAGAGGTAATGGGAGACAGAAGAAAGTGGTATTATCCTAACATGTAACCTCAGTGCTCTACCTTCAGAGTAACTCCGGTAGCAATAATATGAGCATATACTCCATTGCTAATGAGACTGTTTACAAGCTTACAACTAGTTGGGGGGGGGGGCTGACAGAACTAAATGTCTTTGCAAAGTCAAGAAGAAAATATTAGCAATGATGGTTAAGTTCAACACGCATGTATGTATTCTATTACTACAAGAAGAGCTTTGTTCTGTCTGTCACCCAGACCAAATTTATGTTGAGAGTCTAATAACTATGAATATAATAGGAAACAAAGGGGTGGTTATTTTTTATCAAAATATTGAAGAGTGAAGTGAGAAGGGTGGTGCAATGATAATGAATGCAGCACAAGAGTCACTGTTAATTAAAGGAATTACTTTTGCTGACATTCAGTACTGCTGAGCACATTATCTATGCACCCTTAATTACACCTAGGTAATAAGTTAACTTAATTAATTAATTAATTCATTCAGTTATTTCCCAGTGTTATATTTATTCTATTAAGGGTCAATGACACTCTACTTTTTTGAATGCATTCCTAGTGAAACTGAAATTAATTGCAGATACTCTGTTATGCTGTATGCATATATAATCACAATTCTGGCTTGCTAATATTGCTGTCCCTTTTCTCCTTTAGACACACACACACACTCATATACATAACATTTAAACATCTCCATGAAATATGAAAAACACATATTTTAAATAGTAGCATAAGACACCGTTGTCAATCACTTAAACCTTGTTGCTTTATAATCATGTAAAAATATGTGCATCAGACTGCCTAACCTTTCTAGCAGTATATGTACCACTGCAGGATACTTATGCCAGCAATATCTTTTCCAAATGTTCTACTCACATTCCATTATGAGATAACGGTGTAGGAGATCTAAGACAAAATATATTATATTTCTTAAGGATCATAATGTATCATTTATTTTTGAAGTGCTTGACAGTACATTTGCTTTTCATCAATTAAGTATATATCAAATGCTTTATGTCATTTATTCTGAAGTAGTAAAGAAGCCTAGCCATTTAGTTGACTAACATTATAGTTTGTTCAATCACACAAAAATCTGTAACTTCACTCACTGAGTTTCTAATTCCAGCAGCAATAACATGTTTAAATGTTTCTCCTACAGCACGTCACACAGTATTCTAATACTTCTGAATAAAAATAAAAAGCAAGAGTCAGTATAGCCTAAAAGGTCCATTTACATTGTTTGTGTGTCACAGCTCAACATACACACAGTAATGCACTATTTTGGATTCAGTAAGCAGCTCTACAGAGTGTGAAGAGCTGCACCCAGCCTCACAAACAAGACAAACATCGTGGCATGCAAATTACAGCATAAGCAGCTGAATTGTATGCTAATCAACCAATCCAAGCTGGAGGAGCTATTCAACAAGCTATAAAGCAACCACTGTTTGTTTCTAT
>NC_056741.1:1716369713-1716374713 GCF_019279795.1 Protopterus annectens | reverse complement strand
GCAGAAGGACAAAATAAAGACAGATTTTTGCATTTATCTGTAGACCGTGTGGCTTTTTCAACAATCATTTGTCTGTGTTAGCCCCTGCTGTAGTATCTTATCACTTTGATTCACCAACTTGCACAGTATGTGTTCTGGCAGTGAGCCAATTGGTTACCCATCTACTGATATAAGGGTTAATCCCCAGTTTGGTGAGTTTCTCAATGATATCTGTGTGGGGGATTCTGTCCAAACCCGAGGCCAGATCAGGATAGCCAATACGGACTGTGTTACCTTCATCCAGGCCTATCACACAGAATCAATTGGCTGTGACAACATCACAGATCACCTATAGTGTGACTCAGCACATACTCCTTCCTGACATGGTTGAATACACACTTCAACACACCCTCCATGCAGACTATGTTACTGCAGATGATAAATATATCCAAAACAGCCACAAGAGTATCAAAGGTTGGCAGTGGTATAGAACAAAATCCAAAAGACAAAAGAACCCACTGATATCCACCACGGCAGTTGAAATAAAATGTTTATTCCAGATAAGCACCCCTGCAATAGGGATAGCATAATGTCCTAGCCCAGCATATTAAATTGTAAGAGGGATATACCTTTGTATTAATGGTATTACAAAAACAGTCAGATAATAGAAGGGGAGCGGTGTTATACACCAGACAGAATTGAGTGAATTAAGGTGGATAGCTGAGCTACAAGCAGACTGTTTGCCAGGTCCAAATGGTAATATGCCCTTAAAGCTCCTATTGAAGGGGCCCAGACCACATTTTTGAATTTTATTGGACAATGAGTATTTTAAATTTGGTTGTTTATGTGTTTTTATGTAATCTGAAGAAGAGCAGTAGCTCAAAAGCGCTTATCTGGAATAAACATTTTATTTCAACTGCCATGGTGAATATCAGTGGGTGCTTTTGTCTTCTGGATGTTACTGTAGATGAATGTGCATCTGGGGGGATAACACCACATGTATGCATTTATAGACACATCCTGACTCTCCTCATCTGTGAGGTAGACCAACATGTCATCATGGACCTTATACTAAATGGACACTAGTAATATCCCAGCTGTGTGCAATAGACTTGTGTGAGCTGTTAATGCCAAATCATGTCTGTTACATCTGTTATTTGTCCTCAAAGAGGTCATTCAGGGGAATGCATGATGACAACACTATCATCCTTTTGAACTTGATAAGTCAATGGCATTTGAGCCAAATACACACTGAGGTATTCATCACTGTCAGATGTGGCCATAAACACCTGTATCACCAAGTGGGGAGACCACTGTATCACATACATGGCATGGAAATATGTTAAAATGTGTGAAGTGAACTATATTTCAGATCCAGTTAGCCCGTCCATACATTAGGGCTGTCTGCTAGGGTCTATGCATATATAGTTCCTTAAAAAAAAAAAAAAAAAACAGGCTACTCAAGTGTTCTCATGTGAAATGTAAACAAGAAAATGTTAAACAAAAGTGTGTGAATAAAAGTTACAAATAAAACAAATTTTAATGTATAGATAAACAGCCATTAAGATGATACTTTATTTAATCTATTAACAAATTTTAAAGTATAGATAAAAAACGCAGTCATTAAGATAGTACTTTATCTATTTTATTGATCATTTAGCTCAGAAAGTATGCTGGTGCAAGACCCTTTTCAGCTCCCACCTGTGCCTTAATACATAATAATATGTAAAACAAGCACTGAGCGAAGGCATTGGAGGAAAAAGAGAACACAAATGCAGAAAAAAGCAAGAGTAATTAGATAATGCAAATATTCAGAGAAAGCATATGAGACATTTAGCAGATGCACATTTGGTATATACATGGTTATTTACTTGCAAGTAGTGTTAGAGAAAATATCAACCATAATTAATAAAAAACTAGAGTAAGGGAAGTATAAATTCCCCTTTAAACAGTTTAAGAACTTGTTCTTTGCAAAAAATAAGCCGTGTTATTTTTGTTTGAGTGTCAAGCAGTTGTGTTCAATATTTTTGCAGTTCACTACTGAATGATCGACTGTATGTCATGCTCACACACACACACACACACACACACACATATTTATATATATATATATATATATATATATATATATATATATATATATATATATATATATACACACATTTACATGTGTGTGTATCTATATAGCTGAGTAGACCAAAATTCCATTAAATCAAAATTTACTTAACCGAGACGACAATACTGAAACTTTAGTTTAACGAACATTCATATCACTAAAATTTTTATCCAGGAAAGGAGGCAGTTGGTCAGCATAAAAAACAAACACATCACACAAAAGCATGTCAAACCCAACCAAGTTGGGGGGTGCTTCACCCCCCCACACCCCCCCCTAACTAAACATAACAATACATCGGTTTATGCTTTATAAACACAGCATTTTACCTAATCAATTGACCTGGAAGGCTGTAGAAACATTGTATACCTAACTAAACCCTATTTCAGATGCCACCAGACCTTATGGAAGAAAAATATTGGCAGGGAAATGAAAGCAATTACAAGTGGCTGCAGACAGATGAACATATGGTCTAAGTGTCAGAACAATTTACAGTCACTGTAGTCTTTAGACTATATACATTCAGCTAGCAAGAACATGAGGACCAAAGAATAGAGGTAGGTGTTCAATGCACAGGTAATTAAAACTATGGGACTTTTCATGACACAGAAGGGATTATTTTAAACAATACAGCAGGACTAATACAAAGGAAACATGCATGCTCCAGTTTGTTGGAATGCAGACTGATGGAGAAGAAAATAGATTTTGCCAGGTACATAATGCATCACTGGTAAAATCACAGGTGGAAATATCATTCTCAGTTTGAGTCTTTATCTGAGAAGTGCAGACAGATTGCAATGAAGTGGGACTAAGACGCTTAGTGGCTAACATTGCGAGTCGTGGGAAGAATCAAATAAATCATTACACACATACTCAGTGGAAAATTGATAAGAGTAAGGGAATGTAATGAAAGCCCTCAAGTTCCTGAACAGAAATTTGTGAACTCTTATGAATTCTTTTTCTGCCATATTTAACACATATATTGTCAAAGATACTGCAGTATAAATAAAACATTTAGGAGGAATCTTCAAGAGGTATATAGCAATGGGTAATTTTAGATTCGTAAAAGTAAAATGATAGAAGTGATGCCCGAGAGACATACTAAAAGGGATCTTTTACAGAAATGTAGATTACATAATAAAAAGCACTGAGATATCCTAGATGAGGTGTGACTGAAGTTTGCATGATGTGCTGCAATGCTTGATATAAGAAAAGGTGTAACAGCTGCACCTTGTGGGCTTATTACAGGAACTTGCATGATAGTAGCTTGTGATGTACTTGTTCAGTGTCACTGGCTTAAAAAGGTAAATAGTCAAACTTCTAACAATTTGATCTCTTGCAGTCAAACTTCTAATAATTCAATCTCCTGTAGCTACTTAGCCCTCCCAACTCCACATCTTATAACGCTGTACAGCCCTAACAGAACCACCAACTTTAACCATAAAACTCTCTTCCTGCTCCCTAATGTTAAAATTCCCTTTCCACTTTCTAAACCTGAAATCCTCCCTGCTCTCTAAGACTCCCATCTCACTCCCAACCCCCCTATTTCCACCCCTAACCCTAAAATCCCTCTCCCAGTCGCTAACCTTAAAACTCCCCTCCTGACTGATGACCCAATCCAAACTCTCATGCCTTCCCACTCCCTTACCATGGCTGCAACACTTCCCTCTCTTGAACTTGAATAATGTGTTCAGGTAAGCTGCAAGTTCAAGTGTGAGCCTACCTGCTTGAGTTCCTGGCTTTGAAACAGTAGTCTTTAAGCACTTGGAACTTGAGCAGTTGTAGTGCCCCTGCACCTTTGGTTACAGTAGACAAATGAATAAATAGTGAAGGGTGTAAAACTTTGTCCACAGTAAGGTGTGTGTATTACCTACAAACTCTGTAGGCAATATTGCTTAGTTTACAATAGAGCAATATTGTTTAGTTTGCAATATATTATATATAAACAAACACACACACACATATGTGTGTGTGTGTGTGTGTTTTTATATATATATATATATATATATATATATATATATATATATATATATATATATAGTTAAAGTTTTCATGAACATTATCTTTTTGTATTATAAATTAGTCTTTACTGACTGAGAAATGCATGTGGATATATCATTATAAGACCATACGTCAACAAACATTTTTGGTTTTGGATCGTTCATGCCTGAAATCAGTTTGTCATATACAACAAGATCTTGTTTTTATAGATGAGCTGACTTGCTGGACTCTGTGTCTGAGCCTTAAAGCATGCAATTTTGTTCACAACACTGATACAGAATACAGTAGTCTCAACTCATGAAACATAAGCAGCATAAAGCACACTCACTTTTCAGGAAGATGATGCTAAAAGTTAAAACTGTCCCTCTAGATTAAAGAGCTCAGTGCAAGAAAAATGTTCCATTGGGGCAAAGATTTTATCTCAGCTCATAAACATCGAAAGAATAATAGATTATTTAAGTACAAGTTAGAAAACTACAAAACTTGATATAAAACTTTTCTTTAGGCAATCTACATTTCTGGTAATGACATGGTCATTGTTATGGTCAGCCAGGCCAAACTGCAATAAATATCCACAGCAGGTCATGGATACAAGTACACAGTACATCTAGAAATGGATGTCTGCCAAAAAAATATTAATTGTTACCAGACCAAAAAACAAAAAAAAATGCTGAAATCAACCAATTCAAAGCTTATTAAAAAACAAAAAAGCAAAACAAAACAAACAAAAAAAAATTTCTCATGATTTGAAGGCAAATGGCCATACAAAATATTCTTGATTCTTTATAAACTGGGACAGTGAAGTTCCACTTGGGTAGGCCTAACCTGTAGGCAAATAAAACTGATAACATAAGCATAATTTGGAGTCGGTTTGTAACATCGTCAAATACTCCACCACTGTGAGTGT